>NC_028639.1:4104246-4159291 GCF_001406875.1 Solanum pennellii | reverse complement strand
TACGAGTTTGAAGAAGACGACTCCACCTCCTCAACTCGAAAAACCACAAAAACACTTTAAAATTTTTGAACTATGGGAACCAAGAATTCTCAAAATTTTATGAGTATTCTTTTGTTTTCCCCTCCAAATCCTCTCCTAAAAATAATGAATGAAGTGGGCTTATATAGAAACCCAAAAATCCTCAAAAAGGATGAAATACCGATGTGGGACTATTGCAAAATTGAAAATTGTTTGAGAGACAATGTATTTTTTTTGTATTTGACTCAAAATGTATGAATTTTAAAATCATCGGACCAAAATTTTCTATTAAATAAATAACGCTTCAAAATCACGATTTTTTAAAATGTTGGTCCAAAATTGGGTGTCAACATTCACAAGTAAGATTTGAAAGGATAAAATATATGTAGAATTGATCCTTACTTTTGTGGGGATGGAGAAATAATTTCCAATAGAATATGCTGATAGAAACATTTAATTAGTTAAACGCCAATGCAACTTGAATCCAAATCAAGAATGATTTTATTTTAAGTGAATTACATAAAAAATTTTAAAAACAAAAGAAAAAAAAAAGTGCAACATATTTCTCCTTCTGAAATTCTTAACCTGCCCTCATCAGTCTGCCCTTCATCATAGAGTCACAAAGTGAAATTTATTAAGTAGAGCCTTTGAGTTTTTTTGTGATTGTGGCAATGTACTTGCCTTGATGAAATGCTTGTTCCAATTCAAGTTGTGTTGGTTGTCTAGAACCATCACCAGCAAAAGTTCCAGAACCATAGGGACTTCCACCTTTAATATTCTCCATCTCAAACATTCCTGCTCCAAATGAATAGCCAGTTGGTACAAACAACATTCCATGATGTACAAGTTGTGTTATCGCTGTCAATCTGTAAAAATAATAACACATTTCTATATTTAGTATGTTTTTTGTTACGGTTTATAAGACATAGTTTGATACTTTGAGAGTCAAACAAGAAATTAAAACTTTTAGATGCGATTTATTTTTACGTCCATTGAATATTTTAAACTGTTAATCATTGCGACTTATAGTACTTTTTAGGCATAATACATAAATATGTCTCTTAACTTAGCAAATCACATTTATATCCTCCAACTTTGAGTATATACAAGTAGACACATGAATCATATGTGACGTAATACATGTAGGACTCAAATTGCCATGTAGGATGCGTCTGTCTATTTATTCAACTTTATACAAGTTTAAGTGTCTACTTGTGCATACCTAAAGTTAGATGACATAAATATGTGCTAAGACTAAGTTAAAGACATTGTTATGTTTATGCCTACTTTTTATGTAGTTTTAAAAGTTATTCTTCAAAAACCTTAAAGATTGCATGTTCGAATGCACAGTCAAAAGAAACAAGTTTGACTCTCTAAATCTGAATAATATCAAGTGATGAACTTGCTGAAGGTGATGGATTTGTATTTGGATTTCCAACTAGATTTGGAATGATGTGTGCTCAATTTAAGGTATTTCTTGATTCTACTGGAGGTTTGTGGAGAACTCAACAACTTGCAGGCAAACCAGCAGGCATTTTCTTGAGTACTGGCTCTCAAGGAGGTGGCCAAGAGACTACTGCGTTAGTTCCTTTTTGACTTGACACGAAATTTATTTTTTTAAAAAAATTAAAATGTTTTATCTAACATATGTTATAGATGTTTTATACAATTTAATTGTAAAACACACAATATACCCTTTAATAAAATGATTTGTACTTGTATAAAACATCTATGACATATGTTAGATAAAACATTTTAATTTTTTTTAAAAAATAAATTTCGTGTCAAGTCAAAAAGGAACTGACACAGTAGTCTCTTGGCCACCTCCTTGAGAGCCAGTACTCAAGAAAATGCCTGCTGGTTTGCCTGCAAGTTGTTGAGTTCTCCACAAACCTCCAGTAGAATCAAGAAATGCCTTAAATTGAGCACACATCATTCCAAATCTAGTTGGAAATCCAAATACAAATCCATCACCTTCAGCAAGTTCATCACTTGTAATTATTGGTGCATCACTTTTAGGTGGTGCACTCATTTTTGCAAGAATTTCTTCTGATAGAATTTCTGGTACCTGTTTCAATCAACATCCTGATCAGAAACGAATTCAAACAGACGAAAGCACAAGCTTGACAAAGGTACTTTCTCATCCACCAACTCCCGTATCTTGAATCTTCGGTTCCACCACTCAAGAGCAAAAAAGCCTGGAGAACAAATAACCATGACAACCCTGGATAGTGTCAAGCAAAGGACTAGTCTGACATGCTTCCTCTACAGGACGGTTCATCCATTTCTTTGATAAATCTTCTGCATTTGCAGCAAGCTGATGCTGCAAGACAGCTGCACCTAGTGGTCCAACCAAATTGAGCCTTGTTGCAGCAGAAACAACATCTCTCATCGTTATAAACAAGTAAGCCTTTTGACAAGTTTCAGCATTCAATCCAAGAAGCCCACAGACAAGTCCAAAAATAGGAGCATGGTGGAAACGGACAGCTCCACTAGCCAAAGACATTTCTCGCATAGTTTTAACATAAGGAACTTCCTGGAACACAGCAGCAGCCACTCTCAAAAGTGCCGATCCTTGTGAAATAGACGCTTTCCTACTAACTTCATTTGTCAGTGTTGCATCCAATATTTTATCAAGTTTATACCATGTTTCAACATTAGGAGATGTATTCAAAGTATAGACAAAAGGAAGCAATAGGCTTCCTGTATTCTCTAGTATATGGATCACAAATGTTCGAAGATCTTCAGGCCCAGAGACTAACCGGGCTTGAATAGCAGCCTCAACGCCAAAAGAATGAGCAAAACCACCAGTAGGAAGAACAGAATCAAGCAACTGCCATTGGCTCCACTGAAGCAATTCCTTCGGTGCGAATTGGAGACTACCCTCAATCTTCTCTTCCATATTCTCCATCTTTTAAGGCCTGAACAAGTTACAAACAGGACAGAGTAACCCATACAGGACCTGAATATACCGAAATTCATAAAGAATTTTTTCTTTGAGAACAATATGAAATAGTTGGATCAGATTCTAGCTAACAACCTTATGTCTCAGCAAGTGAAAGCGATAATATATATCCTGACAAATTTAATCCATCCACAAGCTTAGATTCTATGACCAACTAATGGTTTTGGTTTTACCCACGGTCTTAAAAAAGCAAATACTAGATATAAACTTGCTAGCCTGGTGTCACGTCCCGCAACATCCTAGTTAAATTGAGTCTTAGCAAATACTCTAAGTCCGTGACACTAGCCTCTACATCACAAGAACAAGTCCAGTTTGTTAGTCATCAAACCTTTTCTAAGCTGCCTTTTTTTGTTTATGATATTATTATTCTTAGGACTATCACTAGTAGAAACAATGATTTTTTCCACTGCGAATCAATAAGAAATTTGTGCTATTTTCTTACTCATTCTCACACCAAACAACTCAATTGGAAATACAACGTGGGAAACAATTCTCTATGATTGCAATAGACAATAAATTCATATTTATAAATGAAAGTTTCAATTATGATATACTCTATAGCATTGAATAGACTAAATATCACAACATTCAAATTTCTACCATTAAATTTAATCCTGAGATACAAGGGAAATAAAGAGAGAAAAAAAGATACTTACAAATCGAAAATGGCTTAAAAAGAGAAGATCCCAAATGCAGAATCCATAAGTCTACCCAAATGGGGAAAGCACAAATACTAGGGTCAATTTGGAGAAGAATTCCAAAATAGTCTCTTATCTTTCAATTTAAATACAAAATCATCCCTACTTTTTGGTATTAAATAGTAATGGTCCTTACTGTTTCACAAATTGATCATTTTTAATCCATTTTAAACAACTGTCTTAAACTGAACCATTAGTTTTTAACTTTTGATCTAATTTTACATTATCACAACTGTTAGAATATACACAATAGAAGTATAATTGAAGATCACCAACAAACATAATAGCATGAAAATGTAAATTGAATAACTTGTGAAACTCTAACCTTTTTAAACTTTTACACAACTCGTTCAGAAACTGAGATTCCAAAATTGTCTTCTACTAATTTTTTACTAACTCTCTCAATTAAGTCTTGTATGGACAAATTTTTTGTTAGAAGAATGATTGTCTTTCATTGAGAACTACCACCCTTATTTATACTTTTCAGAAGAGGCGAAGGTCTGAAAGATGAAATGTCTCTAGTCATTAACAATCATTAATTGTATCTAGACACTAATAAGTGTATTCAATAACCATGATCAATAGTCATCAACAATCATTAAATATCATTAAGTGTATTTAGACACTATTAAGGATACCCATCAACTACTCCCTTTGTTCCTACTTATTTGTTCAATTTTTCTGTTTTAGTTGTCTCTAATTACTTGTCCATTTGACAAATAAAAAAAAAGACAAAATATTTTTACATATTATACCCTTATCTTAAGTTTTTACTTCATCCACTTAATAATTAATTGGTGTAAAATGGTAAACTCATTATGTCAAAGAAATTCAGTATTTTCCTCTTTCTCAATTAAGGAAATAAAAATATTTTCTTCTTTTTTAACCAATAAAAATAAAAAATGATATATTCTTAAATTTAAAAAAGCACTAATATCCTTTTTTTCGAAACTCGATCAATTAATCAGACATATGTAGTAGAAATCGCAAATTTATTAGCAGAGACTTTCAATTATAATATTTAATTCGTAAAAGCATGAATTAATCATATCATAATAAATCACAGATTGTACCACTAAATATCTTTAACCGCCCTTCTCTATTTAATTTCAATTTCTTACTGTTACAACTTATTTAACTCCCCATGCTAGAATTACTGACACCTATAAATCGAACTTCTGAAAAATTTAATCCATTGATTCATTTAGAGCATGTTTGGCTCAGCTTAAAAGCTGGTCAAACTGACAAAGCTGGTTTTTGACTTATTTAGTTGTTTGGCAATCCTCAAAATAACTTATTTTAAGTTAAAAAAAACTTATTTTAAGCCAAAAGTTAAAAGCTGGGATAGGGGTGTTTTTTTTTTTTCCAGCTTATAAGCTGTTTTAAGTTGACCATATTTTTACCTTTTTACCCTTAATATTTTTATACAATCTCCAAATTACCCACCTAACCCTAACATCTCTTTCTTCTATTTTTCTCTTTTCACGTGTGGATGATAGACAATTACTATGACTAATGAATGAAAATAAAATAAATATTAAATCTTTCAAGTGATCTATTCAAATTATATATTATTAAAATGTAAAATAAGTTGCACATACAACTTAAATAAAAATTTATATTCCTCTTATAAATAATTTGTGATAATAAAGAAATATGTGAATGATAGACTATTATTATTACCTATGGATGAAACTAAAATAAAATCTTAAATCATTCTTTGATCTATTCAAATTATATATCTTTAAAATCTATAATAAGTTTATATTCCTCTTATAAATAATTTGTGATGAGAAAAAAATATGTGAATGATAGCAAAATATAATTATTTATGGGTGTAAAATATAAATTAATTAACTTTTATTATGTTAACAACTTTTAAGGGTATTTTAGACATTTTGATTTAAAAAGCTGTTTATCAGCACTTATTTGCCAAACACATCAACAACTTTTTTTTTAATTTCAGCACTTTTATCCAAACGCATAACTGCTTATTTTAAAAATAAGTTTCAGCACTTTCAAAAGTACTTTTTTAAAGCTGCTTTTATTAAGCCCATCCAAACGGGCCCTNGACCATATTTTTACCTTTTTACCCTTAATATTTTTATACAATCTCCAAATTACCCACCTAACCCTAACATCTCTTTCTTCTATTTTTCTCTTTTCACGTGTGGATGATAGACAATTACTATTACAAATGAATGAAAATAAAATAAATATTAAATCTTTCAAGTGATCTATTCAAATTATATATTATTAAAATGTAAAATAAGTTGCACATACAACTTAAATAAAAATTTATATTCCTCTTATAAATAATTTGTGATAATAAAGAAATATGTGAATGATAGACTATTATTATTACCTATGGATGAAACTAAAATAAAATCTTAAATCATTCTTTGATCTATTCAAATTATATATCTTTAAAATCTATAATAAGTTTATATTCCTCTTATAAATAATTTGTGATGAGAAAAAAATATGTGAATGATAGCAAAATATAATTATTTATGGGTGTAAAATATAAATTAATTAACTTTTATTATGTTAACAACTTTTAAGGGTATTTTAGACATTTTGATTTAAAAAGCTGTTTATCAGCACTTATTTGCCAAACACATCAACAACTTTTTTTTTAATTTCAGCACTTTTATCCAAACGCATAACTGCTTATTTTAAAAATAAGTTTCAGCACTTTCAAAAGTACTTTTTTAAAGCTGCTTTTATTAAGCCCATCCAAACGGGCCCTTAATCATTTATCTTTATACTTAAGTTAATTCACATGACGGATATAAGCAACCATAAAGGGATGTCTTCTTTCTCATACCAAATATATGGTTCTGTCAACTAATTATTATTTCCCGGATGTAATTTGTTATTGATCAATCTATTAGGAATATTTTGACTCATGATAGAGTCTCACCTTTTAATAGATTAAAAAATAATAAAATAAGCTGCGCATATCATAATAACTACATCAAGATTAAGAATATAAGCACATGCAATGAACTAGAGATATTATTTATTTAAATTCAGAACCTAAACAAATATCTCAATTTGATCCGTTCAATCCATACAGAATGTACTAAAACAAGAAGTTGAACTTTCGCTCTAGTATATTAGTAACAAATTACCAACAAATTGGTAACTAATTTGTTATTCAAAATTTAGCTTGAATTCCTAACAAAATACCTATCGAAATTTTAGTAACTAAACAACTTAGTTGGTAAATATGGAGAGAAAAAATGGTAGCTTAGCAATGAATTCCTGACAAAATACCTATCGAAATTTTAGTAACTAAATAATTTAGTTTATAAATATGGAGAGAAAAAATGACGCCTAGCTTATCAACTTTCTACTAATGGATTATCAACAAATATCACCAACTAGCAATATTACTCACTGGATAAATATAGTAGAAAAAAAAATAGAGTAAAGTTTATTAACGTAATTACTAACTAAGTATTTGTCTAACAAAAGATTTTTGTAGCTAATTTTACCAACTAATTAGATATAAGTTGGTAAATTACCAACTAATTGTTATTTGTTGGTAACTTGCCAATAAATACTCAGTCGGTTAGAATTTTTTTGCCAATGAATGAATTTTGTGCTTTATAAATTACTAAACCTATTAGAATCCGTTGACATTTTCCAACTAGTCCATCTTTAGTTAGTGATTTTTATTGAAATATAACAAAATAAAACTGAAAAGGAAAAGGAAAAAATTTAATTAATAAATTTTTAATCTCGTTAATAAGTTTTGGATCTTTTTGACGACTAACAAATATTAATACAAGCATAATATTCATACACATGACCTACCAACAATTGCAAGCTTTTGCAAAGCTTCAACCATAGCACTAAATTAAAATTTGATTCATCTGTACAACCTAAACATTCCTTTTGGACAAGGTAGCTTATCCCCATTTTAAATTGACATAATATATATATTGGACCATAAACTTGATTTCAGATTTTATGTTTGGCCTTCAACTTTCATAATGCATAAACAAACACTTTAACTATCCAACTTTTAAATAAATAAACACATGAGTCCTACATGACAAAATACACGTAGGACAAAAAAAGACATGTAGGATATGTTTGTCTATTTGTTCAACTTTATACAAGTTTAAGTGTCTGCTTGTGCATACCAAAAGTTGAAGGGAAAAATAAAGTGAATTTTTACCATGATTAATGGAGGTGAGGTGAATTCTGTGAAGTTAGAGAAGATGAATTGGGGAAAAATAACAGTATCTTATTCCAAGTATAGTAGTCCATGTATGGGAATTTTAAGCAAAATATCTAAAAGAGAAGTGTTGTAATGGTGTGAGCTGTGAATATGTTATTAAATGTATGGTTGATTTATCTCACTGCATTTGCTCTTTTGATTCGCTATTGCTGAAGATGCAATGACTGTGGGTACATATGTTAGGAGAATGCTACCTGTTATTACGTTTTGTTGAAAATACATCACCAATTTTTGTTCGTAATGCAACAACATTTCTTACTTATAGCTTTTTATCCTGTGATTCACAATATATAGGTTTCCATCTAAATGTCATACATTTTGTGGACAAAAACAGGTATGTTAAACTTCAATGGTTTTCTGATACAGGGAGCTGTATCTCCACCGTTCTTTCTCCACAAAGTCTGCATCAAGAAACTGAGCTATGAATGTCCAAAGCCGATAAACATCTTCAAAGTTTGCCAGAAAGCTAAGGGCAATGGTGACTACTGATATCCCAAATTCACATCTTTTGTTCTCTGCATCACACTTTTTTCCTTGTATAGTCCTCTGCTTCTCTTCCTCGTACTTGTCTGGAAACCACAAATGTGCCAGAAACCCATGGCTGAGCGATATGTTGTTTCTATCAGCAAGCTTCTGTATGAGAATTGGTTCCACCCTTTCTCCTTTCCAGTCGAACAGATTGAACGCCATAGCAGTTCCCCTGTCAAATTTGATCTTTGGTCCATAGATTTTGACCAGAGGAAAATGGTCCAGTCTGTTTGGATGCTCAAGTTTCAGGAGTGCACTAATAAGCCAATTCACTAGGTACCTTCTTCTGTTACCAATTTGAATCAGTCCGAGCGAATCCACATGATCCAAGCATCTGCATTCAATCCCTTTTTCTTCCACCTTGCCTAGTGTACTAATCGATTCGTCTGATTCCTCTTTGATCTTATCCTTTTCAGCTGAATTAGACCTACATATATGTAGCTCATCCAGTTTCGTAACAAAGTTGGTTTTATCTCCACTCCCAGATGAATCTAATACTTGTGTTGGTGGAACAAGACTTACAATGCCTGTACTAACCGAACCTTCCAACATCGACACAACTGATTTCTTGACAAGGAGGCATCCAAACCCTGTAGGATTTTCACCAAAAACCTTATAGAAAGAGCAAATAAGGAAGTCAGGATGGATTAAGGAGAGTCCAAAGCTATCCATGTCCTTTGGTCCCAATGCACATGCATCAAGCAAAACATGCCAACCATTTTCCTGAGCCAAACTCATCCACTGATAAGAATAACTCCCTCCGGTCACTCTTGACTGAAGGGGGAACACAAACAGTCCCCTGGATTTCTTTTGCTTTTTCTTCCTTGTAATCAGTTTCCTGAGCTTCGCGGAGTTAATTCGTAGCCGTGGCCATTTAAATTCTGCTGACATTATATTAGCCCCTCTTTTCTCTGATGTATTGACCATACTCTCCAATGCTTCACTCTCGTGATCATAAACTGTAAGAAGCTTGCGATTAGTTTTGAAAGGGTAAGATTCGGCTATAAGCTTGAAAGCTGATGATCTATTAGCAGTAAACACCATGGAATATTCATTTGTAGACATGTTAAGAAAATTCATGATCTTTTTCTTCATACAGGATTCCAATGGTGATCCATCTCCGCCATGTAATAGCTCGTATTTCAGATCCACAGACTTGCAAGATATGTCAAAGAAAGGATACTCACTACTACATTCATGACATGACGGCGAAGAAGAAGAAGAGGATGTGACCGGGACAACCTGTGATTGAACCTGTGAGTATGAGAAGAGACCAATGCCAATGTAATCCAGGCACACATGGTTAGAAACTGAGAGATGATAATATTCTTGATTCCGAATCTTGTCGACTTGGCGAGATTCGGAATACTTAGGATAAGCTTTGAGGAAGTGAGCAAATGATTCTTGATAGGAAGGAAGGGATTCATGGTTAGTAAAATGAGTGTTTGGGAAAAAAGAGGAAGTTGTTGTGGCTGCAAAGGTGTGCCTGCAAGCTGCAGTTGTGCTTTTGGGCTTAGGAAGAGGCTGTTGGTTTTGAGGCTCAAGAAGTATAAGGAGAGGATTGGGGCAACAACCATGAATAATGCCTGATACTTTCTCAGCTTCCATTAAGCCCTTTGTGTGGACTCTTCTTTTTTTTGTTTAAACAGTTTGTTGAATTATCTTCATTCAACTATTTCTCTATTTGTGTTTGTTTGGTTGTTGCTGTCAGCTATCACGTTTAAATACTGATATGCTGAGTCTTCAAGAAAATGACTTATAATCATTGTCCTTAAGCGCGTTTTGGGCCAGGTTGATGGATGTGGGACCTTTGATTATTACACTTTGAGCTACTGTATTTGACCTTTTCTCCCTATTCAATAAAGAAAAAGTTGTTACTTTTCATACCCATTCTAGTCTTTGCTTCCAATATCTGCTAAAGTTGACTCAGCTTTATCAAATTAAAAAAGAGAATTATATATGGCATTTAATATTGTATTTTTTCTACTCACTCTGTTTCAATATGTATTTTACTGTCCCTTTTAGTGTTTGGACAAGAAAATGTTTTTTCCCACGGAAAAGGGTCAAAAGTATTCATAAATTATGTAAAATTGAACAACTATGATCTCTAGCGTAAAAAACGTTTTTTGTCGTCAATAATTTAGTCTATTTTGTAATCGCCAATAGTTTCTTTGATATGAACAAGGAAATTCAACAACTTCTATACGCATGAAAGTTCCCCCTCTCTTCTTTTTGCACAACATAATTATTGTATGTTCGAAATCAATTGAATTTTCTTCATTAAAGATAGTTACATGATGACCGGATGCTTTAAAGAAATCAAAGAATCAATAAAGATACATAATTATTGTATGTTCGAAATCAATTGAATTCTCACCGTTAAGGATAGTTAATTACATGATGACTGGATGCTTAAAAGAAATCAAAGAATCAATAAAGATTTAAAAAAACGCAAAGTCATGATCTACTGTTATTTGACAAGCTTTGAGATTTAATACGTTGCTGATAAAAAATAACAAGTCGCGATAAGTCAAGATGCGAGCAAGTTATTTTGGATTTACTATATAGAGCAAAAAAAAGAAGCAAAGCAATAGTAGTGGGGAAATGAGAGAAGAACTGACGAGAAGTTAGAGGGTAAGAAGCCTAATTGAAGATTTAAATTTAAGATTTTAGGAATACAAAATGACGTAGAGATTTAGCTAAAAATAATTCAAATATCAATAAATAGAATTATACATTAATTCCGAGACATTATTCGTAAAACTTACAAGATATTTTAAAGATAAAATATTGATCAATAAAAATCTATACAGAATATACTTCATTTCCTCAATTCTACCTATGCTTTTGTTTAATTACAAAAATAATTATATTTAATTGAAATTTCTCCGTTAATTTTGATTAAATTATTCAAAATCAATTAATTACATTATACAGAATTTTCATATTAATTCTCGCATTGTATTGATAGAAAAAGTGAAAAATTAGAACAATTTATGAAGGGGCTCCACTATTTGGGGCCCAAAAGGGTATTTAGTGCGGCTTCAGGTCCCCAAAGTAATGAAGTGAGGAGCAATTCTACCTTGTTAAGTAATTGAACAATTTCCTCAAAACATGCGTCCCCCTCTATAATTATTATTTCCATTTTATGCAACGCTCCTCTTTTATCTTTTTGCTTTTTCCTTTTTTACTTTTTGGACACAAGGAAAAAAAAAATCAAACACATTATCGTCATCCACCTCCCACAAAAGTGCTAAAACCTTTATCTAATTAAATTAAGTTATAATCAAATAGTTGCTTCTATTCAACTTGCTCTACTAATATGATATATAAGATCAAAAAAGTTATCTTTTGGTGTGAAACCTATAATATATTTATGATTGAAGGAGCGATTTAATGAAAATTACGTGATATATAATCCAATATGCATAAGACATAAACATGTCCTTTAACTTGACTGTAACTTGTGTTTATGTTTTTTAATTTTGAATATGAGCAAGTATACATTTTAACTTATACAAAATTAAACAAAAAAAAATACATGCGTCCTACATGACATTTTACATGGAGATTTATGTCTTACATGAAATCCTACGTGTATTATGTCGTAGGACACATGTGTCTACTTGTTCGCGTTCAAAATTGAAGAATATAAATATCAGCTAAAACCAAGTTAATAAACATACGTATTTGTGTATTATAGTTAATCCAACATGTTGAGATTCCCCAAATCTATGCTATCTTTAAAAAGAAATTAGCTTTATCATAAACCAAGCGTCTATAGTACTTTGGCCAATATCTATTCATACATGGATCACTTGGTAACAGTTAAAAAACAGTAAGAGTACTGTCATGTGAGAAAGTTGTTACATATCAATCAGCATAGGGGTGGACGTTCGGTACTCAATTCTGTATTTCGGCTTTTTTATTCTATATATATACCAAATATACACCTAATTTCAGGGAAGAATCTAAAATATCTTTGAAGTATTGGAAATGATACAAAATTATCCTCCATCTATCTATTTGCTTTTAAATATCCTTACCATCCACCTATTGGCTCCAAAACACCCTTGTCATCCACTTTTGGATTTAAAATTTACCACTTATTTAACGGTTTTAAATTTAAATTATTTATATATTTTTTTAAATACTTGGCACTCAACTTTTTGTTATAATTTAACTTATTAGTATAATATATAAATCAATCCACTACCCACTCATTACTAATTAAACCCACCAAATTAATAAACCCGTCACATTACTAATGCAACAACAAGAAAACTACTGCCAATGAGTGTTTTTTAAAAATTTGAGACGAAAGTATCTATTGAAGTAAATTATCATACATTCAAGTGTCTAAATAAAAATTACCAATAAACTTAAAAGTCTGACTATGTCCATCTTAATTATTCTTTCTTCTCAATTATGTGATGTTACTTCATAGATAATTTTTTTTTAAAATAATATATTAAAGGTTTTAAAACAAATCATAAATATTTATAAAATTATATTTAAAAAAAATGCATGAATTAATTCGGAATGTATTACTTCTTTACCTTTAATCATAAATTTCGAATTCAAGCTTGAAAGAGAATCCTATTGAAAGTGTCCTCCTAAATAAGCGGCTCAACTTAAATTTAATTGGAGCTTCGATTCAAACTTGAATAATTTTGGATGTCATTTTCAAGAATCTATAATTTTATCGTGTTTTAGTAGTGCTTATGGCGATTTTGATATTATAATTGGTTTACTTATTGGGTGGAGTTTAGTCAGTAATGAGTGGGTGGTGGATTGGTTTAAAAAATATATTAATAAACTAAATTAGTGTGAAGTATTTTTAAAAAGGGAAAAAGGACAAATATACCCCCGAATTACCGTAAATGATATGCAGATACCTTCGGTCATTCCTTTGGGACATTGGTGTCCCTATCGTCCATAAATTAGAGCATATATGCCCTTCACTCTAACGAAGGGACAGGGGCACCAATGTCCCCGAAGTATGATAGCAGGGGCACTAATGTCCCAAAAGTATGACGACAGGGGCACCAATGTCCCAAAAGTATGACGGTAGGGGCACCAATATCCCAAAAGTATGACGAAGGGTATTTGCATACAATTTACAATAGTTCGGGGGGTATATCTGTCCTTTTTCCCTTTTAAAAAATATTTAAAAAATTTAATTTTAAAATCGCTAAATAAGTGATCAATTTTGAACCAAAAGGTGGATGACAAGGGTATTTTGGAGTCAATAGGTGGATGAGAAGGCCATTTTGGAGCCAATAGGTGGATGGAGAGTAATTTTATACTATTTCCAATACTTCGAGGATATTTTAGGCCCTTTTCCGTAAAATCTATTGTTCTAGCTTTTTTAGATGCTAAGTCATTAGTTACTGTATTATAATTAATTTGATTTAATAATTCATTTTCAATTAATAATATGGCTAATACATTTACACTCTTTTTGGATCATTGTTATCCATTTTATTATATTGTATCGTTACTATACCTACAATGTTTGCTTTGATTGTTACTTAAAATGTATTTTATTGTATTGTCAAATTCCGTTGTTACAAAACAATGAAAACTCTCATTTCATGGAACAACCAATTTGGTGTATTTGCATTGTTACTTAATTTCTTTTTGCAATTATATCTTTACATAATATTTCATAATATTATTTTACCCTTTACCTTATATTATTTAATTCTAGTCAAGCCTCCAGCCCTAGAATAATTGAGGATATTTTAGTAAATTTCTAAATTACAATACAATACGATACAATCAAACCAAACTATAAATATATTATTGAACAATAACAAACAATACAGTCTAGCTGTAACATCTCGTAATTCGTAATAGCCAAGAAATAAACTAAGAAACCAAATTTATCATTTTTGGAAAGAATAGGAAATATCTAGAATTTTTTTCCCCAAGTGTAAAAAGTGAGTTGTTGGCCATTTTCAAACGACCATAATTTTTTAGCTTAGGATGAGTTAGAGTCAGTTCTTCATATGGTTGGAAAGCTCTTGGAGAGATTTTCCAACACCGCCAAGTTTGTGCATTTTCGATATCGTATGAGGGAGATATGCCTATCGGAAGTTGGGCCATTGGATTGAGGAAGGTCCCAATCCGGATTTTGGAAAGGGTAAACGTGTCATTTCACCCAACTAAGCCTTAAATAAGTTTTTGAAAAGTATCCACGCTTAGGGTTTGGGAGAAAAGAGAAGAGCAGAAGAAAAAGGGAGAAAAGTTCAAGGATTCATCAAAAACGCCAAGATCGTCGCGTGGAATTCGTCCGGGGTGATCCCTATTAAGGTATGTGGGATCTTTCGTGTTGGACTAATTCACCGACACACCAATTTTTTTCAATTCAACAATTTATGAGTTGGTTTCATGTTAGAAGTTAAGTTCTTGAAGAAAGGTTTTGATTTCTTGTTGGTTGCCGTTGTTGGTTCAATTCTTGTTTCTCCGGGTTACTTTGAGTTGAATTCGATAGTTATGAAGAGTACCCATAGTCCCAGGTGTTTGGTGAAAGAACTAGGTAGGTTTGGAGATGAAAAACGAGTTGAAAAATTCGTCAGACGCACCTAGGTAGGGGCAGGCGCGGCGCGCCAAAATTTGGCTGCAGTCAACTGAGCCCTGGCGCGGCATGCCAACAGTGCGCCAGAACCAAGCTTCAGTCAACTGGGGCTGGCGCAGCGCGTTACCAGTGCACCCGGATCGGCGTTTTTCGCTCAGTTTTCGTAGTTTAGCTGTCGTAGGTCCTTCTAAGGTACATTAACACCTTCCGATAATTCTAATTACTTCAAATGATCTCTAAACACCTAGAAATCACCAAATAACTCAAATCATAACCTTGAATCCATAATCCGTTCAAGAAAAGTTAAGATCATAATCAAGAAAGTTAAGAGTCAAGTCTAAAGCTAAGAAGCTAGTTCAAAGCAAAGTTCTAAAAGGTTTTCAAGAGTCTTTATTAAACGTCTTAACTTCATTTTAAGGCTCAAGTTCAAGTTAAAGTGAAGAATAAAAGTTGAAGTCTTTTCTTCAAATGAAATATAAGGGAACTAAGTATTACCTAAGAGTTGATTTATGATTCAAGTTCAAGTTAAGCAAAGAGTAAAGAGTTAAGTTCATTTCTTAACAGTTATAAGGGAGATAAGTATTTCCTAAAAGTTTATAAATGTTTTTCACATTTAAGTTAAGAGGAAACTAAGATTTTCCAACAGAGTTTTGAACAAGAAAAGGGAACATTGATTCCAAGAGGGCTTTTAAAGCTAAAAGGGTTGAGCAAATTATCTCAACCCAAAGGAAGGAAGTTATTTTAAGCTAAATTATATTTTGGGAGTAGTATTGAGCACTGATGAAGGGATGAGAGTTCATATCAACTCAAGTTTCCATGTAAATCATGTACTCATCATGAATATTAACGGGTCATACTTTTTAGATGATCAAGTAAGTTAAGCTAGTGGATCTACTAAGTTGAGGGGTTCAATACGACGACAAAGTGTGGGACAGTATTGGCAGCGTGGGCGAGACACTGTATCACCAGTCGGGCTCACAGTGGTGGTTATCAGTTAGAGAATCTCCTACAGAAACTATATTACTTTCATACATAAGTAAAGTTGAGTTTGTTATTGCATTTCTTTAACGAACTAAGTTGTTTTACTATTTTACAAAGCTTTATATATATTGCATGTATTTTATTTGTCTTATATATATTGAGTTGAATAGTCATGAGTTGAGCAGAGCCAAGGTAAGTTTCTTCTTATTCCAATCAAACCTTAAGTTATTGTTTAGCATTCCAACTTGTATACTCGTACAGTCTATATACTGATGTCAGTTGGCTTGCATCATCTTATGATGTAGACGCAGGAAACCAGGATCAACATCCAGCGCAGCCTCCTTGCATTCCGGAGGATCCTTTATATGCTTTCCAGTCTTTCTATTTCAGAATGTTGTGGGGTCTATCCCAACATTCATCAAAGTATTTTAGAGGCTTCATAGACAATAGTCAGTTAGTTCAGTTGATTCTCTTTTATTTCAAATGTTATATTTTGAGACTTAAGTGTCATTTGGCCAAGACGTTGATTTAAGTTTTTATGAGAATGTGTCCTATTTTATCATTGAGTTAAGTCTTCTGCTGAGTTAAGTAAGTCAGGCCAAGGGTTTGATCAAGGCCAGCAATGGTCATGGGGTGCCGGCCACATCCACGGTGTAGGCTCGCGGCGTGACACTAGTCAAACATTGTATCTATCATACAATGCAGTACAATAGAGTACAATACAATACAATACATTATGAAACAATGGGTAACAATGATCCAAACAAAATGTTAATCTCTCTTGAAACATTGTTTTTTTCTATCTTAAATAAAATTTAATCAATTTTAATTTCGAAAAAATTCTCGGCTGAGGCAACAATTATAGTAACTCCACACATTATTCAATAAGCAATATGCGTATTTGAAAAATAATCGAGTATTTGAAAAAATTGGGCCCCCAAACAATGGCTTTGCTGGCCTACGGGTTAAGACGGCCTGCCCTTAAAGTTGGTTCTTTTTAACTTTTGACCTTGGAGGTTTGTCCATGGGACAAGCAATTACCCATTTCCCCAGTCATTCTGGTTTTAAAGTGGACTGATTGCGGATGATAATAATCTTATTGTTCATGATGGGTTTTTCCAGTGTTGAATTTTGTTAGAATCAATATTTTTGGCCTTGACATTTCCATCTAAAACATGGAGTCCAGTTAAAGTTTATGGTAACATGCATAACGTAAACCGAACAAAGATGCGTCTAATTACATTATATTAAGCAGAGACAGTAACATGACAACTCTCCTTTGGCATGTTAATCAAATATTTGGTCACTGCTGTATGGAACCGCCTGCATGCCAATAGAGTGTAGCCCTATAATGATGCATGCCAATATATAGTTGAATTAAATGTTTACATTGGTTTTAATTTCTCTTACCATTTTAGAAAGAATTGATGTCGATCCAACTAATTATTACATTATGCATATTCCCATAAAGTTTAATGTTACCACATCATGTTCATTTGTGAGACAAAAATATGTATAAGGCCGGTTAACTTGAACAAAATCATGGACATATAATCTACCTACAAGTACAACAACAATGAGTTGGCTCAAAGTTTCTTGGGCTATAGAATCACGAAGGATCTCTATTCTGTTGATTGTAGGGGAGCCCCAACTGAATGATGAATTGGTTTGGTAGCTTGAGGGGAGCATTCCTCATCATCTACTCATTTCGTCCCATTTCATGTGAGATAGTTTGACTCGGCACGGAGTTTAAGAAAGAAAGACTTTTAAAATTAGTGACCCAAAATGAATGATAGAAAGTTGTGTGGCCGTAAATTATTTCACTAAGGGTAAAATAGATATTTTATAGTTAAATTGTTATTTAGATAAAAATGTATCATTCTTTTTTAAACGGACAAAAAAAGAAAACAAGTCACATAAATAAATTAGAATAGAGGGAGTATTATCTTTTATATATTTTGATGCTAACTTTTCTTTTAATATGCAGAGAGAGTATGAACTACACCTGCTTGAGTTCAATCAAACTTAAGAATCCTTGGGCAATCCGATCCAGCATATGCATGAACAAGCTTCTCAATTTGGAAGGAAAAAGTGGCAATGGGGGACATAGGGGCGTAGGCGTCGCGTTCTCCAAGTGGGTCTTCGAGAGTGATCATTAAGATAATACGTAGCCTCCACCCTTCAACATCCCTTTTGTATTGTTATTTTATGAATTTTGA
This sequence comes from Solanum pennellii, assembly GCF_001406875.1. Taxonomy (NCBI): domain Eukaryota; kingdom Viridiplantae; phylum Streptophyta; class Magnoliopsida; order Solanales; family Solanaceae; genus Solanum; species Solanum pennellii. The sequence continues at coordinate 4,141,044 of NC_028639.1, read as the reverse complement.
TACTTAAGAGAACATTTTGTAGTTTTTGGAATTCTTTAAAGACTTAATAAGTCTTTATTTTATGATTATAGTGTTTAACGATGTTATTTGTTTGTACATGATTAGTTGTTTGGTTTGTTTGAAATGGTTGTATTGAATATATATTGAATTGTATTTTTATTGCTGGTGTTTAGTGTCTGCTGAAATAAAAAAAAAGCAAAAAAGTGACAGACATGATTACTTTTATGAGTCCCTTTTCTGAAATGTTTTTTGAATATTTTTTTTGGTACTTTGTAACAAAAAGCACGGACGGCTTTACATTTTTTTTAAAAAGATTTAAAAATTGTAATACCGTCTAACACTTTCTTCTTTAGATTGAAGAACAAAGCGATGGACAATTGCAGTACAGTACTAACACTAGGTAAGGCACGTAAGAGATTATGAAGCTCGCTCGCCCCTTTCCTGCTACGACTATGGATATTTTCATTTGTAGTCATAGCACCAGACAAAGATTATCAAGTAAAACTACAGCTTTTGCATCACAGTATATATCAAGTACTGCGATGTGCGTGTAATTACATTACATTAAGTAGAGACAGTAACAGGGCAACTCTCCTTTGGCATTTCAGCTCAAATATTAGATCAAGTTGCTACTTGGAGCGACCAAAAAAGCTGCATGCCAATAGAGCGTAGCCCTATCACTGTTTCCCTTATAATTACCATCATTCACGAACTTTTCTTTCTCATTTTTCTACTTCTGGTTCATCACAACAGAGCCTTTCAATGTTTTTATAGAGCGTTCCTTCTCAATTCAAGAAACGGAATAAACCCCTAGAGAATCGGCATATCCTATCATTTATTTTTATGCTGTGTGACCTGTAGATATATATCTTCTTGCATTAAGGGTTGCTTTTTCTAAAGTCAGAAATGGGACAGTAACTTTTCTTATCTTTTACATATTCCATTTGGTGAAAGCTCTTTTTTTTTTTAAAAAAAATTTCATCAGATTCTTCCTCTTGCATTGTTCATGAATTCAATTTTTAGATGCTTCTCGATTTTATGCGTTCCAAGTATGCCATTTGACACTTAAGTTTACGAGTCAAGGACCTTCACTTTTCAATTTACAAAATTCCAGTCTCGCTTATATGTTTTTAAATTTTAATTAATATTCCAATTTCCGAAGGTCATGCGTTGAGTAGCCATATTTAGTCGTTCTTTAATGCGAATATAGAATTTGGACTGTAATAGCTAAAACACGAAACATATCCAGGAAATAATGTTGTAGTTTACTTTACTAACTTTAATCATTTCAAATTGCAGAAGTATGATAACACACTTGAGTAATAATAACATATATAAAAGGAATTAAGCAATCTTGATTACCTAGCATCTACAAATTTTGCAATTTTAAAAATTAACGAGCAGATGCGGTAATGATATTTGAGAAATTGAATCGCCACATAAAAAGCAAGAACTGGACTAGAAATGAAACCTATTCATATATAGAAGTATAATACAGATGGAAATAAAGAAGAGAGGATAGTGAGGAATATGCAGAGGATATGCTGTTTTAAGGTCCTTTGCCTCCTTAGTCACAACTTTTTGAGTCAAATGACAAATTTCAAAGGTGAAATAATAGAGCATCTCTTGGTTTGAACAACTTTTTTTGTTTCCGCATTTACACCTACAAATTCATGGAGAAGGCAACTGGGAATCTGATGAACACATTTTTTTAAAGGAGCTTTCACAAAATGGAATTGTAAAGAGATAAGAAAGTTGCCCTCATTTCAACCCCCTCATGCATAAAAGCCATAGGATATCTCGATTCTCGAGTGGTTTATTCCATCTCTTAAACGGAGAACAAATGCTCTATAAAAGCATGGAAGGGCTCTCTTGTGATGAAGCAGAAGCATGAGAAAGAAAGTAGTTGGTGAATGAAAATAAGGGAAATAGTGATAGGGCTACTCTCTATTGGCATGCGTTAATGTATGTATAGTGACTCCAGTTCACTGTATCGCATATTTTAACCGACACGCCAAAGGAGAGCTGCCCTGCTACTGTCTCTGCTTAATATAATAACTCAAAGGTCCGTTCTTAATACTCCGATGCAGAAGGTATTATAGCATACTTGTATTAAATGCTTACATTCTTTTTTAATTTCTCCTAAAATTTTTGGCACGAATTGCTGCGCAAGCCAACTATCACATGGGCTCCTCTGGTTTACATTATTCGTATTTCCTGAAATCTTAACATTATCACATCGATCATGTTCAAGGATAGTTTGTGTTTGCTTGTAAGGATGACAAACCGTTTCAACTATATCATGTCCATTGCAAGTCCATAGGCGGAGCTAGGTGTAGGTTCATAAGTTCAGATGAACATATTAACTTTTCTATAGATCCTATATTTGTACCTGAAATTTAATTCAATATATATGTTAGAAAGTAAGTATATCCCTAATCCTTCAAAGTCATGAGAGAGATTTCTTAAAGTCATAATTAAATCCCCTAAAGTCATACTTAAATCTTTTAAAGTCATGAAGTATGAATTTGATACATGACATCCACATTTCATTATTTACAACACTCCCCCTTGAATGTTCATGAACAAAATAAAATCTAGAAGAATAAAAGAGAGTGTACATAGCTATTCTTAATACACCTTGTTTGCTGCCTCGTTAAAAACCTTATCAAGAAAAAACCCAGTGGGATAAAAATCTTGATTAAGGAAAAAATAGTGCAACGCGTAATTACTCCCCTGATGAAAATATCATTTAATATCTCAAAGACGACGCATTTCAATTTTGTATCTCAATTTCTTAAAGGTTGAAGTTGGCAATGCCTTAGTAAACATATCTGCTAAATTATCACTTGAGCGAACTTGTTGAACATCTATATCACCATTCTTTTGAAGATCATGAGTGAAAAAGAATTTTGGTGAAACATGTTTTGTTCTATCTCCCTTAATGTATCCCCCTTTCAGTTAAGCTATACATGCAGCATTATCTTCATACAATATTGTTGGAACATATCTTTACAAAGAAAGGCGACATGTTTCTTGAATGTGTTGAGTTATTGATCTCAACCAAACGCATTCTCGACTCGCTTCGTGAATGGCTATTAACTCTGCATGATTTGAGTAAGTGGCAACCATAGTTTGTTTTGTCGAACGCCATGGTATAGTTATACCACCATATGTGAATAAATAGCCTGTCTCCAATCAACCTATATGGGGATCAGACAAATATTCTGCATCTGCATAACCAATCAATTGTGATTTGGATTTATTTGAGTAAACCAATCACATATCAATAGTCCCTCAGAGGTATCTGAATATATGCTTAATCTCATTCCAGTGTCTTCGTGTTGGAGAAGAACTAAACCTTGTTAACAAACTTACCGAAAAAGCTATATCAGGTCTAGAGGTACAGGTTTATGTCAAATTAAGCATTATATTTAAACGTAAAGAATGATACAACGACTTTCTCTTCTTAAGCAACCTATATTCTCCACACTTAATCAACATTTAATAGATTATTCAACCCTGAGCAATCTTAGTTATTGGCGGGGTTCGGTTCGTTAGCAGGCAATACAATAAATTAAATACACAAATATGATATTTAAACTAATTTTACAATACAATAGGTAAGTGTTCGGTATTTTCCTTGATTTCTTATCATAATTAAGTTTTATTGTGTAATCTCATTTATATAATAGACTCCTCTAGATGTAGAGTGATGGTTCAAATCACTTTAAATATTTTTATCTCTTTTTAAAATTTCTTATTTATGTCCTTACCCAGCTTCATTCAAGGTTTTCAATTTCATTCAATAATGGAAGGAAGCTATTATGGTCTCCTCTTACTCTTCTTCCCCAAGTACAAGTATGGTTGTAGAGCTATGGCAAACACTGGAAGATTCTATAACAACTCTATCTCCGACATTTTCTTTTACACTATGTTGTCTCGAACTTTTTTGGGTCGTGCTCAAAACCAGACATTTCGAGGAATGGATGCAACCTCTATTTCAGCTTGGAGAGATTTCTGAAGAGGAATTGAAGCAGTATGATTGAAAGAAGATGACAATCTATCATATTTCTCAATTTTCATAGTGTTCTAAGCTATTATGTCTTCTGGGTAGGTTTTCTTTACAAGGTAATTTCATCCTATTTAGTACTTCCTATGAGAAGATTTGAATTTTGAATTTTTCGATTTTCGTTGTGGAAAGTTCTAAGCTTTATGCTAAAGTTGGGAAACTTTTGGTTGAGGATAAAAAAAAAGAGTTACTGATAGCAGAAATATTTAGTTTTCTACTAAATTAGTCATACTATATCCATGTGTGGAGAATTATTTACAGCTTTTTGACTTGTACTGATATTGTCACCTAGTCATTGAATCTCAACCCATTTAAGAACATCTAGAAAGCCTTGCTGGTATAATGAACTTTCAATCATTCCACCAGAAACATATTTACATACAAAGTATTCCCGCCGTCTCATTTTATGTGGCACTTTTTGCATTTCGAGATTCAAACAAGTCTATTTTTGACGATAAGTTTTTCATAGATGATTTTAGCATTTTAAATTATCAATTATTGTGATTTATAATACTAATTACGTAGTTTACAAATATATAAATTTCATTTCAAAAAATTTGAAAATTCCATACGCAAATCATGGTCAGAGTTAAATTGTTTGACTTTCGAAAAACGAAAAGTGTCACATGAAATGAGAAAGAGGAAGTAATTAACTTGAAATATTTATGGATGAGAAATTATAGTCGTTATGAAAGACTAGGAAGACCCTGTTAACCATCTAAAAGTCAAAGGAGCGCGAACAAATTTCCTTCATACACATGTTAACTTTCGAGAAGTTCACTAAAGTTGATCCGGTTAAAAATCCATCACGAGCAGGTCATGTGGAAGCTAACAAAAAAGAAGTTACCCACAAGACTATCATATATTTTTAGATCTATATGCATATGTTTGCCTGCAGATGGTCTAAGTGAAGAGGGAAGAGAAGAATGGAGGCTAGATATTAGGATAAGAAACACATGAGAAGTATATGGAGTTTAGTCTCTATTAAAAAATTCACCATAGTAAGGGTTATGACTGAAAGTGAACCATGTGAAAAATATAGAAGCACTTTGAGTCTAAGCTTAAATAGTAGTGGACTGTTGTGAGCCTTTTCTCCTATACAATACATTAGGACATTTGTAAGTCCTTTTCGTTTAGAGTATGACTTTAAGAACTCTCATATAACTCATTTATCTTGTTTGTTTTTTTTTTAGAAAAAAAGAAGAAATCCTATTTCTCACATAAGAATTATATATTTGCATAATCAAATTTATACACTCATTAGAACTCTTGGATACCACTCGAGATTTCTTGTTCTTCTTCTTTTTTCCTTCCATAAATGTAAATGCTACAAATACTTAAAGACACATCATTAATTTTGTGTAAATTTCATTTGTATCATTTAAATCTTGATGTAAAATCGAATTAGATGATTTTCAAAATAATGCTACATATTTCAAACGGCTAAATCTCTTCCTCATTATGAATGCATGATCATTAGAATTATTTCTATCACAACTTTCTCCAATCTCATTTTAAGGATGTAGCTGAATGATTTCAATTTAAATCATTTTACTGGAACTGAAAGACAAGGTAAATGTCTTGAACATGCAAATTAGGTAAAATATCATCTTTAAATATATATATATTCTTAAATAGCAAGTACTACATAATTTTTCAATGTTAATTTAGTCTGTATAATAAATAACAGTTAAAGTTTCATGTTCTTTAAATTCATAGACTTGCGAGCCCAACTACTAAAATGTTATTCAATGTTTAGTTGGTCACTTACTAATTAGACACTTAAAAGGATTACAAATTGTATAATCTGAGAATTTTTATGAGAGTGATAAGTTGAAGGAATATGAAGTCAAGTATGTTAAAGGTTCGAAGTCGAAGTTTTGACAAATGTTAAACCTGCTACATAGAACAAGTCGTGTTGCAGCATATTCTGAGTAGGAGAAGGAGTCGAGTCTGGTCGTGTTGCTGCATATTTTGAGTAGGAGAAGGAGTCGATTCCAACTCTAAATGGGAGTTAGAAATACTTCCCATTTATTTAAGGAAAACTAAGCGTAGGTTTTCTTGCGGCGGCTACTTATTTAAGGAAAATCGAGTGTAAATTTTCCTGGCAACTTATTTAAGGAAAACTATTAGCTTTTCCTTGAGGCGGCAGCATAAGTTCAAGAAGAACCAAGAAGCGGTTGCGACAAAGACAAATAATAATAAAAATCCAAGTTGACTTCTACAAGGCATTGAGGCGGCAGAAAATTCCCACAAGTTGCTGGAAGTTGTTGGGAATGAAGTAGGAAGACAGACGGTAACTCAAGTTTCTGGGATTCCAAGTTCAAGTCGAGTTTGGTCTACAGAAGCTTAATCTAAGTAGAAGGCAAACTCTTTTGTTGTCTATTTAAAGACAACGTCAAGTAGGAGAAGGAGTCCTACATAGATAACGTTTCTTTGTAGCGGAAAAGGTAAATAGGATTCTAAGTTGAGTTCAACAAGGTTTGGGTAGCTAAGAATTAGAGTTTATAATTTCTTAGTTAGGAATTAGAGTTTATAATTTCGTAGGTTACACAACTTTGTAATCGTTGTATTTTTTGAAGTTTATAAATAATACAAAGTGTTGCTCGAATTATTTATCGTTAAGTTTCAAACAAACAGAAACACATTGTCTATACGTGTTCCTTTGAAGAATTCAGGAGGGTAGAATTCCAACAAAGTAATTTAGAGAATCTACGTCTCTTAAGTCTTCAAAAAAGAGGGGGGGGGGGGTTGATCTTTACTAAAATCGTCTCTGAGAATAGAAAAATATTATATAATTCTATATTAGATAGAATTTACCAGCCATTTTTAACTTTGATATTTATAGAAAGAAAACTAAGTAATTAATTTTCATAAGCTGACATTCAAGTAATAAAAATGCACTAAACGAGGGGAAGTTGTCATTCAGGTAATAAAAATGTACTAAATGAGGGGAATTTGCGAAAGTGACCTCACACAGTGTACAAGGCCCACATGAATACTCTTTTTGATTGTCACTCTCCATATCACGTGGTCTATAGTTCAGATGTTAACAACAACCGACAAGAGAGAGTTGGTCAGATGGTCAGCACTTTTCACTTCCAACCTAAAGGTTGTGAGTTCAGTTCCCCAAGAAAACATAAGTGCAAGCTCCTGGCCAGGAGTTAAGAAAATAGAGATGCGAGATGACATTGTATATCATAGGAAAATTAAATATTTTTATTTAAAATGAAAGGTGAACAATAACTGTCCACAATGCTCAATAATTGAAGTTTTAAATTGGAAAATGTGAATAGTTTTGGGAGTTTAGAGGTATTAACTCAAAAGAAAATCTCACTCAGATTTTTTTTTTATCGTTAGAATAGAAAAAGAGGAAAAGATGTTAAAGATTCTTGACTAGAATTAATTTACAGGTGTTAGATTTTTTTTTGGTCATTTATAAAAAAAACAGGTAGGATAGTAAAATAGGAAAAAAATATTAATGGTTGTTGACCAGAATCAATTACAGGTGGATGACATTTCCATTTCTATTTGACCAAGATTTCGTATATATACGACTCTCACTCCTCATCAAAACACACTAACATCCCACAATTTCACCCAATATATTTTGCACATTGAAGTGATTAAACAATCTAAAGGCATGTCCTAAATCTCTCTCTCTCTCTTATCTTCTACTTACATTCTCCATGATTGTTTTTCTGATTAATTCTTTACTCATGTCACATCTTGATAACAAAAGTTATTGTGGGTGTTGAAAAAATTCAGTAAACATATTGTGAAATATTTTTTCTCTCTTTTTTACAAATTTGATTTTGCTGATATAGATCCGAATTCAAGGTTTTCTAAATATTTCAATTACTAGCAATTTAATGTTGTATGATAAAATGTGTGTTTTCTTGTTATTAATGTTTAACTTGCCAAGGTTGGTTTTCATTTATTGAATTTTCATTTTGTTTATAGAACGATTTAATTTGTACATAAAATAATAGCTATATGAATCCCCAATGTACAAATCACTTCATTTAGTTATTGTGAAGTAGTATTGAAAATTTGAATTCGTTTAGAGAGGATGTGTACAAAAGGACCATACCAGTTCTCTTTAATTTGTACTTGTGTTGCTCTTCAAAACATACAACAAGCGTTCAACTTTTCAATCCTTGTGTTTCGGACATCCAATTTTCCTCTACATGGAATTTTTCTGCAAATCAATGTTACTTCCTCTGTTTTTGTATGATTTTGCTTTTAGTAATGATTATTTTATCAGAAATGTGATACTTCTATCAACTATGCCAGCAATAACATAGTTCTATGTCATTAACTGCAACCAACTTTTCCAGGTAATAAACTCCTACTTTCTGAAATATTAGGCATCATAGTACCCCTCAGACATATTTGTGCACTTTTCTATATTTCATCGTATTGCACGGCTTGACTTTTTATTCTTCATGATGTGATACAAAAAGTCAATCACCATCATCAATTTGACGGCAGAAATTCATATGTTCTTCTTGGATCTAGAGAAGTAATAACCTTTCTTGTTTCTACAGGAGTTTAGGAGATTGAAGACTTATAAAGTTTCAGAAAAAGAAAGAAAGATTGAAGTTGTTGCTATGGAAAACGAAGATTCTTCTGTAAGGAGATGGGAGGACCTTGATATTAATATCTTGGTGATGATATTCTTGTCCTTTGGCCTTTTCTAGTTGATATATGCAATTCCTCAAGTTTGTCGTGCATGGCGATTGACTTGTTGTGATCCACGTCTCTGGAAAACGCTGGACTTGTCCGTGTTATATGTTGACTAACATGAGACATTCGTGCAACGCACGTGTCCAGCACTAGTAGGAAAAAAACATTAATGGTTGTTGGCCAGAATCAATTACAGGCGGGTGACATTTCAACTTCTATTTGACCAAGATTTCGTATATATACGACTCTCACTCCTCATCAAAACACACTAACATCCCACAATTTCACCCAATATTTTTTGCGCACATTGAAGTGATTAAACAATCTAGAGGCATGTCCTAAATCTCTCCCTGTCTTATCTTCTACCTACATTCTCCATGGTTGTTTTACTGATTAATTCTTTACTCATGTCACATCTTGATTACAAAAGTTATTGTGGGTGTTGAAAAAATTTGGCAAACATCTTGTGAATTGTTTTTCTCTTTTTTAGCAATTTGATTTTTGCTCATATAGATCTGAATTCAAGGTTTCTAAATATTTCAATTACTAGCAATTTAATGTGGTATGATAAAATGTGTGTTTTCTTGTTATTAATGTTTAACTATTTGCCAAGGTTGGTTTTCATTTATTGAATTTTCATTTTGTTTATAGAACGATTTAATTTGTACATAAAATAATAGCTATATGAATCCTCAATGTACATATCACTTCATTTAGTTATTGGAAAGTAGTATTGAAAATTTGAATTCGCTTAGGAAGGATATGTACAAAAGAACTATACTAGTTCTCTTTAATTTGTACTTGTGTTTCTCTTCAAAACACACAACAAGACTTCAACTTTTCAACCCTTGTGTTTCGGACATCCAATTTTCCTCTACATGGAATTTTTCTGCAAATCAATGTTACTTCCTCATTTTTTGTATGATTTTGCTTTGAGTAATGATTATTTTATCGGAAATGTGATACTTCTATCAACTATGCCTGCAAGAACATAGTTCTATGTTGTTAACTGCAACCAACTGTTCCAGGTTATATATTCCTAGTTTTTGAAATAATAGGCATCTTAGTACCCCTCAGACGTATTTGTGCACTCTTCTATATTTCATCATTATGCAGGGCTTGACTTTTTATTCTTCATGATGTGATACAAAAGTCAATCACCATTATCAATTTGAGATAGAAATTCATATATTCTTCATGGATCTTGAGAAGTAATAACCTTTCTTGTTTCTACAGGAGTTTAGGAGATTGAAGACTTATGGAGTTTTGAAAAAAAGAAAGATTGAAGTTGTTGCTATGGAAAACGAAGACTCTTATGTAAGGAGATGAGAGGACCTTGATATTAATATCTTGGTGATGATATTCTTATCCTTTGGCCTTTTCCAGTTGATATATGCAATTCCTCAAGTTTGTCGTGCATGGCGATTGACTTGTTGTGATCCACGTCTCTGGAAAATACTGGACTTGTCCGTGTTATATGGTGACTAACATGAGACACACGTGCAATGCACGTGTCCAGAACTAGTAGGAAAAAAATATTAGTGGTTGTTGACCATAATCAATTACAGGCAGGTGACATTTCAATTTCTATTTGACCAAGATTTCGTATATATACGACTCTCAATCCTCATCAAAACACACTAACATCCCACACTTTCACCCAATATTTTTTGCGCACATTGAAGTGAATAAACAATCTAAAGGCATGTCCTAAATCTCTCTCTATCTTATCTTCTACCTACATTCTCCATGGTTGTTTTTCTGATTAGTTCTTTAGTCACGTCACATCTTGATTACAAAAGTTATTGTGGGTGTTGAAAAAATTAGGTAAACTTCTTGTGAAATTATTTTCTGTCTTTTTTAGCAATTTGATTTTTGCTCATATAGATCTGAATTCACGGTTTTCTAAATATTTCAATTATTAGCAATTTAATGTGGTATGATAAAATGTGTGTTTTCTTGTTTTTAATGTTTAACTATTTTCCAAGGTTGGTTTTCATTTATTGAATTTTCATTTTGTTCATAGAACGATTTATTTTGTACATAAAATAATAGCTATATGAATCCTCAATGTACGTATCACTTCATTTAGTTATTGGAAAGTAGTATTGAAAATTTGAATTTGCTTAGAGAGGATGAGTACAAAAGGACCTTACCATTTCTCTTTAAGTTGTACTTGTCTTTCTCTTCAAAACATACAACAAGCCTTCAACTTTTAAACCCTTGTGTTTCGGACATCCAATTTTCCACTAAATGGAATTTTTTTGCAAATCAATGTTACTTCCTCCGTTTTTGTATGATTTTGCTTTTAGTAATGATTATTTTATCGGAAATGTGATACTTCAATCAACTATGCCAGCAAGAACATAGTTCTATGTCGTTAACTGTAACCAACTTTTCCAGGTAATAAACTCCTAGTTTCTGAAATATTAGACATCATAGTACCCCTCAGACATATTTGTGCACTCTTTTATATTTCATCATATTGCGGGGATTGACTTTTAATTCTTCATGATGTGATACAAAAAGTCAATCACCATCATCAATTTGACGGCAAAAATTCATATATTCTTCTTGGATCTAGAGAAGTAATAACCTTTCTTGTTTCTATAGGAGTTTAGGAGATGGAAGACTTATGGAATTTCAGAAAAAAGAATGATTGAAGTTGTTGCTATGGAAAACGAAGATTCTTCTGTAAGGAGATGGGAGGACCTTGATATTAATATCTTGGTGATGATATTCTTGTCCTTTGTCCTTTCGAGTTGACATATGCAATTCCTCAAGTTTGTCGTGCATGGCGATTGACTTGTTGTGTGATCCACGTCTCTGGAAAACGCTGGACTTGTCCGTGTCATATGTTGACTAACATGAGACACACGTGCAATGCACGTGTCCAAGACTAGGAGGAAAATAATATTGATGGTTGTTGACCAGAATCAATTACAGGTAAATGATATTTCAATTTCTATTTGACCAAGATTTCGTATATATACGACTCTCACTCCTCTTCAAAACACACTAACATCCCACAATTTCACCCAATATTTTTTGCGCACATTGAAGTGATTAAACAATCTAAAGGCATGTCCTAAATCTCTCGCTCTCTTATCTTCTACCTACATTCTCCATGGTTGTTTTTCTGATTAATTCTTTACTCATGTCACATCTATATTACAAAAGTTATTGTGGGTGTTGAAAAAAGTTCGGTAAACATCTTGTGAAATTTTTTTCTGTCTTTTTTAGCAATTTGATTTTTGCTCATATAGATCTGAATTCAAGGTTTTCTAAATATTTCAATTACTAGCAATTTAATGTTGTATGATAAAATGTGTGTTTTCTTGTTATTAATGTTTAACTATTTGCCAAGGTTGGTTTTCATTTTTTGAATTCTCATTTTGTTAATAGAACGATTTAATTTGTACATAAAATATCACTTCATTTAGTTATTGTAAAGTAGTATTGAAAATTTGAATTCGCTTAGAGAGGATGTGTACAAAAGGACCACACCAGTTCTCTTTAATTTGTACTTGTGTTGCTCTTCAAAACATACAACAAGACTTCAACTTTTCAATCCTCGTGTTTCGAAAACATTCAATTTTCCTCTACATGTAATTTTTCTACAAATCAATGTTACTTCCTCTGTTTTTGTATGATTTTGCTTTGAGTAATGATTATTTTATAAGGAATGTGATACTTATATCAACTATGCCAGCAAGAACATAGTTCTATTTCGTTAACTGCAACCAACTGTTCCAGGTTATATATTCCTAGTTTTTAAAATAATAGGCATCATAGTACCCCTCAGACGTATTTGTGCACTCTTCTTTATTTCATCGTATTGCACAGCTTGACTTTTTATTCTTCATGATGTGATACAAAAAGTCAATCACCATCATCAATTTGAGGCAGAAATTCATATATTCTTCATGGATCTAGAGAAGTAATAACCTTTCTTGTTTCAACAGGAGTTTAGGAGACTTAAGACATATGGAGTTTCGGAAAAAAAGAAAGATTGAAGTTGTTGCTATGGAAAACGAAGACTCTTCTGTAAGGAGATGGAAGGACCTTGACACTAATATCTTGGTGATGATATTCTTGTCCTTTGGCCTTTTCCTGTTGATATATGCAATTCCTCAAGTTTGTCGTGCATGGCGATTGACTTGTTGTGATCCACGTCTCTGGAAAACGCTGGACTTGTCCGTGTTATATTACTAATATGAGACACACGTGCAACGCACGTGTCCAGCACTAGTAGGAAAAAAAACATTAATGGGTGTTGACCAGAATCAATTACAGGCGGGTGACATTTCAACTTCTATTTGACCAAGATTTCGTATATATACGACTCTCACTCCTCATCAAAACACATTAACATCCCACAATTTCACCCAATATTTTTTGCGCACATTGAAGTGATTAAACAATCTAAAGGCATGTCCTAAATCTCTCTCTCTCTTATCTTCTACCTACATTCTCCATGGTTGTTTTTCTGATTAATTCTTTACTCATGTCACATCTTGATTACAAAAGTTATTGTGGGTGTTGAAAAAATTCGGTAAACATCTTGTGAAATTTTTTTCGGTCTTTTTTAGCAATTTGATTTTTGCTCATATAGATCTGAATTCAAGGTTTTCTAAATATTTCAATTACTAGCAATTTAATGTTGTATGATAAAATGTGTGTTTTCTTGTTATTAATGTTTAACTATTTGCCAAGGTTGGTTTTCATTTTTTGAATTCTCCTTTTGTTTAGAGAACGATTTAATTTGTACATAAAATATCACTTCATTTAGTTATTGTAAAGTAGTATTGAAAATTTGAATTCGCTTAGAGAGGATGTGTACAAAAGGACCATACCAGTTCTCTTTAATTTGTACTTGTGTTGCTCTTCAAAACATACAACAAGACTTCAACTTTTCAATCCTCGTGTTTCGAAAACATTCAATTTTCCTCTACATGTGATTTTTCTACAAATCAATGTTACTTCCTCTGTTTTTGTATGATTTTGCTTTTAGATATGATTATTTTATAAGGAATGTGATACTTATATCAACTATGCCAGCAAGAACATAGTTCTATTTCGTTAACTGCAACCAACTGTTCCAGGTTATATATTCCTAGTTTTTGAAATAATAGGCATCATAGTACCCTTCAGACGTATTTGTGCACTCTTCTTTATTTCATCGTATTGCACAGCTTGACTTTTTATTCTTCATGATGTGATACAAAAAGTCAATCACCATCATCAATTTGAGGCAGAAATTCATATATTCTTCATGGATCTAGAGAAGTAATAACCTTTCTTGTTTCAACAGGAGTTTAGGAGACTTAAGACATATGGAGTTTCGAAAAAAAAGAAAGATTGAAGTGGTTGCTATGGAAAACGAAGACTCTTCTGTAAGGAGATGGAAGGACCTTGACACTAATATCTTGGTGATGATATTCTTGTCCTTTGGCCTTTTCCAGTTGATATATGCAATTCCTCAAGTTTGTCGTGCATGGCGATTGACTTGTTGTGATCCACGTCTAAACGCTGGACTTGTCCGTGTTATATTACTAATATGAGACACATGTGCAACGCACGTGTCCAGCACTAGTAGGAAAAAAACATTAATGGTTGTTGACCAGAATCAATTACAGGCGGGTGACATTTCAACTTCTGTTTGAACAAGATTTCGTATATATACGACTCTCACTCCTCATCAAAACACATTAACATCCCACAATTTCACCCAATATTTTTTGCGCACATTGAAGTGATTAAACAATCTTAAGGCATGTCCTAAATCTCTCTCTCTTATCTTCTACCTACATTCTCCATGGTTGTTTTTCTGATTAATTCTTTACTCACGTCACATCTTGATTACAAAAGTTATTGTGGGTGTTGAAAAAATTTGGTAAACTTCTTGTGAAATTTTTTTCTCTCTTTTTTAGCAATTTGATTTTTGCTCATATAGATCTGAATTCAAGTTTTTCTAAACATTTCAATTACTAGCAATTTAATGTGGTATGATAAATTGTGTGTTCTCTTGTTATTAATGTTTAACTATTTGCCAAGGTTGGTTTTCATTAATTGAATATTCATTTTGTTTATAGAACGATTTAATTTCTACATAAAATAATAGCTATATGAATCCTCAATGTGCGTATCACTTCATTTAGTTATTGGGAAGCAGTATTGAAAATTTGAATTCGCTTAGAGAGGATGTGTACAAAAGAACCATACCAGTTCTCTTTAATTTGTACTTGTGTTCCTCTTCAAAACATACAACAAGACTTCAACTTTTCAACCCTTGTGTTTCGGACATCCAATTTTCCTCTACATGTAATTTTTCTGCAAATCAATGTTACTTCCTCCGTTTTTGTATGATTTTGCTTTTAGTAATGATTATTTTATTAGGAATGTGATACTTCTATCAACTATGCCAGCAAGAACATAGTTCTATGTCGTTAACTGCAACCATCTGTTCCAGGTTATATATTCCTAGTTTTTGAAATACTAGGCATCATAGTACCCCTCAGACATATTTGTGCACTCTTCTATTTTTCATCGTAATGTAAGGCTTGACTTTTTATTCTTCATGATGTGATACAAAAAGTCAATCACCATCATCAATTCGAGGCAGAAATTCATATATTCTTCAGGGATCTAGAGAAGTAATGACCTTTCCTTTTTCTATAGGAGTTTAGGAGATTGAAGACTTATGGAGTTTAAGAAAAAAAGAAAGATTGAAGTTGTTGTTATGGAAAACGAAGATTCTTCTGTAAGGAGATGGGAGGACCTTGATATTAATATCTTGGTGATGATACTCTTGTCCTTTGGCCTTTTGCAGTTGATATATGCAATTCCTCAAGTTTGTCGTGCATGGCGATTGACTTGTTGTGATCCACATCTCTGGAAAACGCTAGACTTGTCCGTGTTATATGTTGACTAACATGAGACACACGTGCAACGCACGTGTCCATGACTAGTAGAAAAAAAATATTAGTGGTTGTTGACCATAATCAATTAGAGGTGGATGACATTTCAATTTCTATTTGACCAAGATTTCGTATATATAAGACTCTCACTCCTCATCAAAATACACTAACATCCCAAAATTTCACCCAATATTTTTTGCGCACATTGAAGTGATTAAACAATCTAGAGCCACCGAAATCTCTCTCTGTCTCTCTCTTATCTTCTACCTACATTCTCCATGGTTGTTTTTCTGATTAATTCTTTACTCATGTCACATCTTGATTACAAAAGTTATTGTGGGTGTTTAAAAAATTCTGTAAACTTCTTGTGAATTTTTTTTTTCTCTCTTTTAGCAATTTGATTTTTGCTCATATAGATCTGAATTCAAGGTTTTCTAAATATTTCAATTACTAAAAATTTAATGTGGATGATAAAATGTGTGTTTTCTTGTTATTAATGTTTAACTATTTGCCTAGGTTGGTGTTCATTCATTGAATTTTCATTTTGTGTATAGAACGATTTAATTTGTACATAAAATAATAGCTATATGAATCCTCAATGCACATATCACTTCATTTAGTTATTGTAAAGTAGTATTGAAAATTTGAATTCGCTTAGAGAGGATGTGTACAAAAGGACCATACCAGTTCTCTTTAATTTGTACTTGTCTTGCTCTTCAAAACTTGCAACAAGCCTTCAACTTTTCAACCCTTGTGTTTCGGACATCCAATTTTCCTCTACATGGAATTTTTCTGCAAATCAATGTTACTTCCTCCATTTTTGTATGATTTTGCTTTTAGTAATGATTATTTTATCGGAAATGTGATACTTCTATCAACTATGCTAGTAAGAACTTAGTTCTATGTCGTTAACTGCAACCAACTGTTCCAGGTTATATATTCCTAGTTTCTGAAATATTAGGCATCATAGTACCCCTCAGACGTATTTGTGCACTCTTCTATATTTCATCGTATTGCAGGGCTTGACTTTTTCTTCTTTATGATGTGATACAAAAGTTCAATCACCATCATCAATTTGACGTCAGATATTCATATATTCTTCATGGATCTAGAGAAGTAATAACCTTTCTTGTTTCTACAGGAGTTTAGGAGATTGAAGACTTATGGAGTTTCAGAAAATAAGAAAGATTGAAGTTGTTGCTATGGAAAACGAAGATTCTTCTGTAAGGAGATGGGAGGACCTTGATATTAATATCTTGGTGATGATATACTTGTCCTTTGGCCTTTTCCAGATGATATATGCAATTCCTCAAGTTTGTCGTGCATGGCGATTGACTTGTTGTGATCCACATCTCTGGAAAATGTTGGACTTGTCCGTGTTATATGTTGATTACATGAGACACACGTGCAACGCATGTGTCCAGGACTAGTAGTCAGAAATTCATATATTCTTCATGGATCTAGAGAAGTAATAACCTTTCTTGTTTCTACAGGAGTTTAGGAGATTGGAGACTTATGGAGTTTCAGAAAAAAAGAAAGATTGAATTTGTTGCTATGGAAAACGAAGATTCTTCTGTAAGGAGATGGGAGGACCTTGATATTAATATTTGGTGATGATATTCTTGTCCTTTGGCCTTTTCTAGTTGATATATGCAATTCCTCAAGTTTGTCGTGCATGGCGATTGACTTGTCTCTGGAAAATGCTCTGTGTTATATGTTGATTAACATGAGACGCACGTGTCCAGGACTAGTAGGAAAAAAATATTAATGGATGTTGACCAGAATCAATTACAGGTGGATGACATTTCAATTTCTATTTGACCAAGATTTCGTATATATAAGACTCTCACTCCTCATCAAAACACACTAACATCCCACAATTTCACCCAATATTTTTTGCGCACATCGAAGTGATTAAACAATCTAAAGGCATGTCCTAAATCTCTCTCTGTCTTATGTTCTACCTACATTCTCCATGGTTGTTTTTCTGATTAATTCTTTACTCATGTCACATCTTGATTACAAAAGTTATTGTGGGTGTTGAAAAAATTCGGTAGACATCTTGTGAATTTTTTTTCTCTCTTTTTTAGCAATTTGATTTTTGCTCATATAGATCTGAATTCAAGGTTTTCTAAATTTTTCAATTACTAGAAATTTAATGTGGTATGATAAAATGTGTGTTTTCTTGTTATTAATGTTTAACTATTTGCCAAGGTTGGTTTTCATTTATTGAATTTTCATTTTGTTTATAGAACAATTTAATTTGTACATAAAATAATTCAATTTTGTATCACATCATGAAGAATAAAAAGTCAAGCCTGCAATACGATAAAATATAGAAGAGTGTACAAATACGTCTGAGGGGTAATGTGATGCCTAATATTTCAGAAACTAGGAATATATAACCTGGAACAGTTCGTTGCAGTTAACGACATAGAACTATGTTCTTGCTGGCATAGTTGATAGAAGTATCACATTTCCGATAAAATAATCATTACTAAAAGCAAAATCATACAAAAATGGAGGAAGTAACATTAGTTTGCAGAAAAATTCCCTGTAGAGGAAAATTGGATATCCAGAGCACAAGGGTTGAAAAGCTGAAGGCTTATTGTATGTTTTAAAGAGCAAGACAAATACAAATTAAAAAGAACTGGTATGGTCCTTTTTGAAACCATTCTACTCTACGCGAATTCAAATTTTCAATACTACTTCACAATATCTTAAATGGAGTGATACTTACATTGAGGATTCATATAGCTATCATTTTATGTGCAAATTAAATCGTTATTTAAAGAAAATGAAAATTCAATAGCTCAAAACCAACTTTGGCAAATAGTTAAACATTAATAACAAGAAAACACACATTTTATCATAGAACACTAAATTACTAGTAATTGAAATATTTAGAAAACCTTGAATTCAGATCTATATGAGAAAAAAATCAAATAGCTCGAAAAGAATCCCACAAGATGTACATCGAAAATTTTTAACACCCACAATAAATTTTTTAATCAAGATGCTACATGAGTAAAGGATTAATCAGAAAAACAACCATAGAGAATGTAGGAAGAAGATAATACAGAGAGCGATTTAGGACATGCCTTCAGATTGTTTATTCATTTCAATGTGCACAAAAAATATTGGGTGAAAATTGTGGGATGTTAGTGTGCTTTGATGAGGAGTAAGAGTCATATATATACAAAATCTTGGTCAAATAGAAATTGAAATGTCATCTGAAGAAACCTTACCCCAGAACACGAACCAGGTTCATGTAAGTTGCTTTTAAGTAAAGACAGAGTAAAGACACAAACACTTATTGAATTAAAAACCTTCCTCACTCAAGGAAGGAAAAACCTCGTTTTATTAATTCAACTATAAGATTTTGTGATTACAACTCAATAATCAAAAAGTCTTATCTCTACTACTCCCTCGATTGACTCCAATCGATCTCTCCAAAAGGCCAAACCCACCTTTTGTTACAACCCTCACTGAAACTCAACCCTACAAAGAGCCAAACCCACCCTTTGTACAAATCTCTCAAGACTCAACTCCCAAGAAGTCAAACCCACTTCTTGTTACAAATCTAGGAATTATTACAACTCAATAATAAACCTAGAACAAATCAACAAAGACTAATAACCTTAGACTTTAATTGATCAAACTTCAATATCCAATAGTTCTGAGTAGAACAGGTTTCGTGAACCTGGTGCTTATGTTGCTGTGATGAAGGTGAACCTGGTCCTTGCGTTTCTGTGACGAAGACCTGCGTTTTTTCTCCAGAAAATACTACTCTCAAGATGATATATTTCGTGAATATGCAATACCTATCGTTCTGGCTTTGCTGGAAAAATTCTCTCGATTTTTGTGATTGCAAAGACATTTTTTTCTTTCAACTTCTTGATCCTTTTATAGATTTGATTTGCCTTCAACTTCTACAAGGAAAGGAATTACAAATCCTTTTCCTTCTTGAACTTGTCTATATTTACGTCTTTCCTTATTTGACTTGAATTGTAATTTCTTTATTTCTTTCCTTCTTTGACTTGAATTGCTACTTTTTTATTTCTTTCCTTCTTTGACTTGAATTGCTACTTTTTTTTTTTTTTTTCCTTCTTTATTTATTTCCATATTTGTTTCCTTCTTTTCCTTCTTTACAATTCTGCACTTTTTCTTCTTTTCTTCAATACTTTTTCTTCTTTGTCGCAACTCTCATAATTGTATACATACGACACCATGCCTTCACTTTATCAATCATCAAAACTACTTTATTTGTTCTCCTACTTCCCAACATTTTCCCCCTTTTTGATGATGATAACCAATGATTTGTTACACATCAAGACTCTTTGTTAGTGATCAAAACTTCAATTCTTTGTCATCCATCAAAACTACAAACTTCATGTTTTCTCATTCCCCAACAATTTCCCCCTTTTTGATGATGACAAACTATACATATGTCTATCTACATTATATACTTTCCCCCTTTTGGCATCATTGAAAACCAATAACCAAAGAACTCGAATAACATTCAATGAGTGCAATATCATTTTTAACTCATAGCCACTTGGGCAACACTTTCAAGTACACTTCTGCTAACAAAATGGTTAGTTAATCTGAGGATATTAGTCATCTTAAACTCATACACAATTAAGATCTTCAATGAGAAACGAAATAAACAAATATGTACCAGTTTATGCCCTTAATCAAAAGCATATAATATCATGAGTATGAGACAGACATAAGCACATCAAAGAGTCAAAAAGAGTATAAAATTTGAGGATAAGGATTGGGACAAAGATTACTAAAGTGAGGAAGAAATGGATGTTTACTGCCATTGATAAATTTTTCATATGCCCATTGTGCACCAGCTTCTTTACTCTGATCAATTTTCTTAGAATGTGAAATTTCATCAAGAGAAACATGAGGTACATCATCACTTTTTTTTTTTAAAACTCTAATCCGTAACATTTTCATTCCTCCATGATTTTTTTTATAGCCTTTTTCTTGATGACAACTTTGAAGGAGTACCAACTACTAGTAAGAGATTCATCACATTTTGGTGCACAAATAGATGTGTTTATCAATAATAAAAGCAAGCAACAATTTATTTCTGTGAGAGTTGTTCCCCCTGAGAGATAGACAGGTTATACACTTGGAATGGGTGAAATATCAATTTGGAGTTTGTGAACCTGGTTCAGATGTGGGTGGTAAAGCAAGGTTCCCCCTAAATTAAAGCATGAGTGACTTCAATACTGAGATTTTCATCATTAGAGCAGTTTGAGATTGAACGATGCTTATTGTCAAAGAGGGTTCTTGGTGATCTTTAAGAAAGTTGAATTTTTGATGATCGACCAGGTTCATTAGTGCTTATGTTTGACCCAAACTCAGGAAATTAATGCATTGAAAAAGGATGGTACATACCTGAGTATTACAGAGAAACCAGGTTCCCCTTTTTTGTGTTTCTTCATGACTTACTTAATGGTGTTAGCAAAAAGAAGAGATAACATCCGCAAACTTTCTAAGCATTGTTTGAGATGTGACTTGAGTGTGTACCTGTTACAGTACGAGGTTGAGTTAGCAGATATTCATTGTATAATCACTCAAGCGTAAGATTATTCGTTTACTAGCCAATTATTAAAGGAAATCATGATAATGCATCAACTTGTTTCGATAAGACCATGCTTTGACTGATTTTTCTCAAGTTCTTCATATTCAAGGCCTCCAAGAGAATGTCGCACCATCATATTCTCCCAGATCAAATGAATCTCAAGCTGATTCACAGAGAACCAACCCTTGTCAATTTTCAATACCTTTCAATGAATAACAAGGACCATGTTCGCACAACGAAGTTCCCCCTAAAGGTGTGCCATTCTCTTACTGTCCCGATTGCTCTAATATTCCCCCAATCTCCAGAACCATAAATTAGTAGTAATTCATGTTGCAGGTGCATCAATGATTGTTAGCTGTGAACCAGGTTCATATGCAGTGTTCCCTAAATTTGCATCATCAAAGATGTTTGATATCATGTCACTTTCTGTTGAAGTAGGGTTTATCAGTTATAAAATTCTATCTTTGAAAGTCTAAATTCTAGCTTTAGGGTTTCAATATTCTTATGTTTTAGATACAATTTGTTGGGAGTGTAGCTCGTATCTTAGCTTCATCATTTGATTTTGGGAGTGTATCTTGTAATCAGTAAATAAGCATAAGTGGGCTGATTCTTCACTCGACTAGTGGTTTGCCTTTCTTGAATCTGAGTTAAAATTTCAGAGGACCTGGTCCATCTAAGATTTCTTTCCAGATCCAGTTTGGTATAATCAAGATTTTCTTGTAGCAACCTATTCCTTTCTGTTAAAGCTTGATATTTTATGGTTAACAATTTTATTTTTTCTTCTAGAGCTAATTGAAGTTCACTAGCAGAGTTTTTGCCCTTGTGACTTAACTCTGAGATTTTAATCTGTTCTTTTAATTTATTTTGAAGAAAGTGATTGTGTTTCTCAAGATTGTCATTGACTTCTCTTAAAGATGCATAGTTTTCCATCACTTGTTCTCTTTCAGAATTGACAGACTGATATGCATCTATAAGAGTACTCAATAAAGACTCTAGTTCCTTTTTAGAATATGATTCAATATTTACTTTGATGTGATGAAAACTTACCTTGCTTTGTTTGTCATCTTCTTCATCATCTTCAGAATCTGTTTCAGCAATGAGTGCAAGAAAATCATATTTATTTGATTGTTCTATTGCAAGTAGTGACTGGTTTTCGAACCCTCCATCCTCAAATTCTTCTTCAGATAAGTCCCCCATAGCGGCAAAGGCTCTTCTCGTTGAAAGATCCGCTTCTTGATTGGTCATTCTTCTGTTTGTGGGAATGTACTTATCATTCTTGATGTCTTTGACCTTCTCAAAGTTTGCCTTTTTCTGCTCTAAAGCCCAAAGTGGACAGAATTTGATGAAGTGATCTGGGCTCCCACATTTATGACAAACCTGGTCTTTAGTGTTTTCAGATGGTTTTTGAGAAGTTTTCTTTTGAAAGGTCTGCCCTCTCTTTAGCATTCTGGTGAACCTTTTGGTTATGAGGGCAATATTTTCATCTTCAAAATCATCTGATGCATTTTTATTTAGAACCAGGTTCCTTTCCTTCCTTTTTCCTCCAATTTCCTTTTCTTGGTTTTTCTTGAGTTCGTATGTGATGAGATTACCAATCAACTCATCCATGGCCAGTGAGTCTAGGTCGCGGGCTTCAGTGATAGCCTCGACTTTACTTTCCCAAGTTTCAGGAAGGACACTCAAGAGTTTCCTTACTGCCTTTCCATTAGGAACTATCTCTCCCAAGGAGTACATCTCATTAATGATGGAGGTGAACCTGGTGTGCATATCTTGAATAGTCTCCCCTTCTGCCATCCTGAACAGCTCATATTGCCTGTTCAAGTTATCAATTTTGGACTTCTTGACTTGCGTTGTTCCTTCATGAGCTGTTTGTAGTGTTTCCCATATGGCTTTGGCATCTTGACAGGACGAGATTCGATTGTATTCGTCTGGTCCTATGCCACAGATCAAAATTTTCTTGGCTTTGGCATTGTTTTGGATTGCAAGCTTGTCTTCAACATTCCATTCTTTTCTTTCCTTTGGGATTTTGGTGATTCCATCAGTTGCGGTTTTCATAGGTATGGTTGGGCCATCTAGAATTACTCCCCATAGATCAGGGTTTTCGCCAATAAGATGGTCCATCATACGATTTTTCCACCATCCATAATATTTGCCATTGAACAGTGGTGGTCGTGTTTGTGAAGCTCCCTCTTGTGGGGTAGGTGGTGCTGCCATTGAGTCTTTTCAAGGTGTGAATCTTTTAACGAAAAGACCTGCTCTGATACCAATTGAAGAAACCTTACCCCAGAACACGAACCAGGTTCGTGTAAGTTGCTTTTAAGTAAAGACAGAGTAAAGACACAAACACTTACTGAATTAAAAACCTTCCTCACTCAAGGAAGGAAAAACCTCGTTTTATTAATTCAACTATAAGATTTTGTGATTACAACTCAATAATCAAAAAGTCTTATCTCTACTACTCCCTCGATTGACTCCAATCGATCTCTCCAAAAGGCCAAACCCACCTTTTGTTACAACCCTCACTGAAACTCAACCCTACAAAGAGCCAAACCCACCCTTTGTACAATAAACTGTAAATTACAATTAAGAACAAAAACAAGACAAATAGTTCTACACGATAAAACCTTCTCACTCAAGAATGTTTTAAACGTAGTAATCCTATCAACCTTGAAGACTTCAATTTGATGAATAATTCTCCCTTGTTCTCTGCGTGAAGTCGTATCTTTCTTCCTCTGCCTCGTGCTCTTCTTATAGAGTTTCTTTTGCCTTGTACACTCCTTATCAGATAAGGTAAGGAAGTTATTGTTGAACAAGGATTCCCTTTTAAAGTACAATCCTTATTATATACAACTTCCTTCCTTAATAATATATTTAAGGTTTTCCTTATTTGTATCAACTTATACCTTTAATATATTATTTTTGGCTTTGACAAATAACTCTATTTTCTTGATTACTTGGCTGACCCATTTTACTCGATCTTGGACTCGAGCTTGGCTTCTTTTGCTGCGTACATTTGCTACTGATTATTTGCGCTTCTTGTCTATCATCAAAACATGAATTATCGATTCTATCATATTCTATCATCATCCATTTGTAAATTTATTCTGGTTAACAATCTTTAACATTTTTTTCTATTTTGCTATCTTACCTGTTTTTTGATAAACGACCAAAAAATATCTAACACCTGTAAATTGATTTTGGTCAAGAATGTTTAACATTTTTCCTTTTTTTCTATCCTACTTGTTTTTTTATAAACGATAAGAAAATCTAAGTGAGATTTTCTTTTGAATTAATACCTCTAAATTCCCTAAACTATTCACATTTTTCAGTTTAACATTTCAATCATTGAGCATTGTGGACAGTTGTTGTTAACCTCTTAACTATAGACCACATGATATGGAGAATGACAATCAAAAAGAGTATTTATGTGGACCTAGTACACTGTGTGAGGTCCGTCATTTTGTCAGCTTTCCCTCATTTAGTGCATTTCTATTACTTGAATGGCAGCTTATACAAATTGATTACTTAGTTTTCTTTCTATAAATATCAAAGTTAAAATAGCCTGGTAAATTCTATCTAATATAGAATTATATTTAATATTTCTCTATTCTCAGAGAGGATTTCGGTAACAATCAACACCCTCTTTTTTGAAGACTTAAGAGACATAGATCTCTAAATTACTTGACTTCATCAAATTGCTTCAACTTATCACTCTCGTAAAATGCTCAGATTATAGAATTTGTAATCTTTTTAAGTGTCTAATCAGTAAAGTGACCAACTAAACATTTATAACATTTTAGTCATTGGGATTGCAAGTCTAAAGAACACGAGGCTCTTATTGTTATTTATTATACATACTAAATTAACATTGAAAGATTGTGTAGTACTTGTTATTTAAAAAAGATATATTTTAAAGATGATATTTTATCTTTAAATATTCAAGCCATTTACCTTGTCTTTCAGTTACTAGTAAAATGATTTAAATCGAAATCCACCAGCTACATCCTTAAAATGAGATTGGAGGAAATTGTGATAGAAATAATTCTAATAAACATGCATTCATAATCAGGAAGAGATTTGAACATTTGAAATATGTAGCATTATTTTGAAAATCATCTAATTTGATTTTACATTAAGATTTAAGTGATACAAATGAAATTTATACAAAATTAACAACATGTCTTTAAGTATCTGTAACATTTGCATTTATGAAAGGAAAAGAGAAGAAGAACAATAAATAACAGTGGATTATTGTGAACCTTTTCTCCTATACAATACATTAGGACATTTGTAAGTCCTTTTGGTTTAGAATATGACTTTAAGAACTCTCATATAACGTTTATCTTTTTTTTTTTAGAAAAGAAGAAATCCTATTTCTCACATAAGAATTATATATTTTCATTATCAAATTGAAATACTCATTAGAACTATGGTGAATTTTTTAACAGAGACTAAACTTCATATGTTTCTCACATGTTTCTTATCCTTATATCTAGCCTCCATTCTTCTCTTCCTTCTTAACTTAGACTTTTAGTCTTGTAGAAATGCAGCACTATTATAGTCTTGTAGAAATGCAGCACTGCATAAAAGTTGATTTCTTATGCTATTCTCTACATGGTATCAGAGTCATAGTCAGACGTTGACTTCTAAATTTCATTGACATCACTGCCATATGCGTATATCACGCGATATATGCAAGATACAAAGAGACAACCTTCTTTGCCTTAAATTAGACTCTCTGAGCAAAACTTATCTGCTCACCCGGAAGAACATATGACCCCAATTTATTTTTGGCAGAAAAAAGAGATCAACATTTTGTTTCCCCTTGCCACAAAGCCAGTTCCACCGAAAGAAGGGGAAACTCAATGTGTTTGAGGGCTATCGAGGTCACATTTGGTGTATCAATAGACATCGAGAAGTACTGAGGAGTAGAATGATACATGCAATACGAAGATAAGAGAAGATAGTACCACTCTTTTTCTAAAACCTGAAGAAGTAGAAGTCTTCATCTCAAATTAAATGCAAGGTCAGTCACCATGCCAAAATAATACATCATCACGAGTGCCTTAAATACTACCATAATCCATTTTAAAACCTTTGAATCAGAAGTAGGATAGACTAAACCCCTATTTTAATAAGAAATTCAACCCTATACGTATATTGAATTTTGAAAATTAATCAAGATACAAAATCTAGCTTCGAGGATATGATGCTCTAATGAGAGGAACATGTATAGTTCATGATGGAATGTACATGTCCACTAGTGATCACCAGACCAGGTCTCAACAAAATAAAAATGCAGAAAATAAATAGCACAATGTAAAACAGGTCCAAGAATTTTATGTGGAAATCTCTTTGGTCAAGGGAGTAAAATCACGACTTGTCACACGGGACTTTCAAACTATTTTCACTGATTTTCTCAAACAAAAGTGAAACACAGTTTACACTACAACAATGAGATTAACCTCCTAATCTCACACTAGTAATATAACTATTACTTAAATGAGCCTAAAGAATGCCTGTATTGTGCACTGTACTATCCCTCAACGATTAATATAGACGTCTACAGTAAGAAACAAAGTTACCCCTAACTATACTCTTTTAAAGATTCACACAAGTTCTGAAACATTTCTAACACAAGTGAAACGAATCCTACTGTTAGTTTATTAGCATTTTAATATTAATATTTAACATATTAAATTGCTTTATTTTGGAGTTATAAGAATGAACATTGGAATGGATGACTTCTACATCATCCATTAGCATTGGTTATCCATCAATGTATTTCATTCTTAATTCCTCCATTACTCTTTGTAACCTATGTAACTCCCATTGTAACCTATGTAACTCCTATTGTAACCTATGTAACTTCCATTGTAACCTATGAAACTCCTAAGGCCATTATCTTCACTATTTACTACCTCCATTATCTTCCTATTCATTGCTAGGAAGACTTCTTGTAGTATAAATAGTGGTAGTCTTCATTTGGTTTAAGAGATACACAAAAAACACAAGAGAACACAAAGAGCGAAAGAGTTAGTCTAAAAGAGAGTTTTTATTAGTTGAAGGGAGGTGTTCTTTTTTGTGGAGCTTTGGACTCAACTCTTGTCCAGAGTTGTTGAGTTATACTTTGTGAAGGTTGTTGTATCCTGGAGGGGACAAGTGAAAGAGGACTACTGCTGGACCGGTGAAAATATTTGCTGCAGTGAGCTTGAATCTCCTTAAAGAGAGCGAGATATCCGCGCCTCAGCCTGAAGAGATTAATTTCTTCATTTTATTTTCAATTTTAATCTTGCAATTTTATTATCTTGTAAGTTTTTCACTAACACCTACTAGTTAAGCACAAATACAAACAATCAAGAACAACAACAGGTACCGAAAGCACTCCTTCTGTTGATCAGGTCCTTGTTGTATGTGTTGTTGTGCTTGAATTCTTCCTTGAAGATGACCTTCTCTTTTTAAGCTTATGATATTTTATTTGTCAAATCTTGAGTTTGTGTTTTTGAGAAGAGACTATATAAAATCAACACAAACTCGTTGAGTCAAACCTATTGACTGAAGGTCTACTGTTTAGAAAAGATGTGCACCTACCACATCAGAGGTGACAACTTTTTGATAGTTATCTTGTCACCTTTTCATGTAAGCAATCTTGAAGGGACCAGGTCCCTTTCAATGTTCTTTGTGAGTTCTTGAAGGCTTGCTGATTAACTTACTCCTTTGAATGAATGAATTTAATATGGTGTTTGTCATGTTGAAAATATCAACAATAAAGAGTTATTACACGTTGGGAAAAACACCCTCGTCCATTCTGATTGGTTCAGTACGCTGGCGCCTCACCAACCGCTGACAGGATAGCTTTAGAGATGTACCCCCTTATGCATCTAATGGAGAGAACTCTGTCAGGGATCAGGTCCCTGCATTTGTGAAACATTGAAACAGACAATCTCGTCCGCTCTTCCTATTGGTGCAGAAAACTGCACTTTTCACCTACCACATGATATGACAACTTTATAGTTGTACCCCATTTGAATCTGGACGAGAGCACTCTACCAGGGACTAGGTTCCTACATTTGTTGAGGATCATCAAAATATAACATTTTCTCCCTTTTTGATGATGACACACAAATATTCCTCACACTAAGTTTATTAATTCATTTCACTGTCATCAGTCCCAATAACAAGGATCTGATTCCTTGTTTGATCTCTAAGTTTGTTAAATCATCAAAACTTAACACTAGCTCCAAAATAACAGTTCATTTGCCTGCTATGATACCATGTTAGAATTAGACTTGCAAAATTTCGACGGAAATGCCCCGGCTTAACGACAGATAAAAAAAGAGAAAAATAAACAATTCATGGAATTGAGAATGATTGATGTATCAAACTTCAATTCATAAATGAATCAACTAATTGTAGTTACACATAAAATGGCTCAGAATAAAACTACAAGTCTAATGTTACAACTATAAATTGTCTTTGAGTTGTAGCTGAACCAGTTGGCCTTTTCCGAATCAATGTTGAGCTCCCTGATATCATGATTAACAGGGCTAGAGTCTTCTGGAGAAGAAATTATTTCGAACCAATATTATAAACTTAACTAATTCAAACTCGAACTCCAGAATAATTCCAGAGTTTGAACTGTATATTTGAAACTTCAGAAAATTTTCAAGTTTCTTTAGATAAATCACTTTGTAACATTTGCAACATTTTCCTGATGGAAAATTGTGTGATCTGCTGAACCTCATCCATCCCGTAACCTAAATTTCCAAAGTGTTAATTTCTTAGCTTTGGGAATCTTTTGAACCATCCAAGCAGCTTGTCTGAGATTTACAATTGAGTTGAATTCTAATTCATCAGAACTATGTATAAATCTTCAGTTAACAAAAATAATTTGAGGATTAAATACAAAAAATAGAATATAATAGAGTAACATTCACAGCCCTATAACTTCCAATTGAATTCATCTCACAAGCACATTCAAATTATCAATTGGTGGATTCAGAACAAAGTAAACCAGACTTAATATTTGGAATAACACGAGAACGGAACAACTCAGAACAAAATATTAAGAATGCCTGAAGGGCATGTAGATTAAGCAGAGAGAGTAACAGGGCAGCTCTCCTTTGGCGTGTCAGCTGAAATATACAATTGCATGCCAATAGAGAGTAGCCCTATCATTGTTTCGCTTATAAATTCAAGAATATATTTTTCATTCATCAAAACTCTCGTTTTTTCTTTCTCTGGTTCATCAAAGCAGAGCCTTCCATGCTTTTATGGCAGTCCTTCTTAGCTTAAGAGACGGTATAAAGTATAAACCCTTGGAGAGAATCAGCATAATGCTATGTGATTTTTGGTTCTAGTTTTGGTCTGCGGATATCTTCTTGTATTATGAGATTGCTTTTTCTAGGGTAAAAAAATGTGTAACTTTCTTATCCCTTACAATTTCATTTCCTGAAAGCAACTCCTTTAAAAATATTTTAATCAGATTATTCCCTCCGGAAAAAGTTGCTGAAAATTGATTTTATGCCTTCGAAGTGTATGCCCTTTGCACTGAAGGAGTGAAATACAGCATATCCTTTTATCATATTCCTTATTTTTTCTCTTTTACATTTCTATGTTACATTTTCTATTTGGTTTTGATTTTTAGGATTCCAGCGCTTTTAGAGGCCATGAAATGAAGAGTGTTGTTTCATCTGCCTGACATAAATAAAGATCGAATAAGGTGCTTGTTGTGTTCTCTCGTAATAAAAGTTCGAAGTGTATCATCGTTTGTGCCAGTTTACTCTTGAGACATTTGAAGCTGCACAACTACAGCAGCATATAGATATAAATACAGATGTGATGTGGGTATATGGGGTGCATAGGTTTGAGGGACAGACTTGCTGGAGCAAGAAACTAGGATGGCATTATATTAATGTATTCTTATGTGATATTCATCCAGACTTGGACTCCAATCGTCCAGCTTCATTATACTTGAATGTCTTAAGTCATAAGGACTGTTTTTTGTTGCACACAAATTCGTAAATTTATACCATACCATATGTGTTGAAAGTCACTGTGTTGTTCTCTATTGGCATGTGGTTATTTATCCATCACATATTTCAGATAAAATGCCAAAGGAGAGTTGCATGGCTACTGTTTTTGCTTAATGTTATAACTCTGATGCAAAAGTTTTTTACATACTCTAAAACCTAAAACTAAATTTCCAGCAGGGTGGTACAATGTTGTGAACCAAGTTAACTCAATAAATGCGTATGATCAGTTAGAAGTGGCTAACGAGGTTGGGCCAAGTAAAATATTGAAGTGTTTTATTTGGGATCCAGACTCAATTAGCATTTGGTTGAAAGCGAGAAAGAGTTTGAAAGAAGGGTTCAATTTATGCATATTGAATAAAAATATCCGTCCTCTTCTTCTTCTAGAGTCTAAGCTTCTTCTAGAGAGAGTAACAGAGCAACTATCCCTCAGCATGTAAGCTCAAATATTTGATCAAGATGATGTATGGAGCCACCAAAAGAGCTGCATGCCCATAGAATATATCCCTATCACTATTTCCTTCCATGTTTAAATAGAGCATTCCTTCTCAATTTAAGAGAAGGAATAAACCTCCAGAGAATCGGCATATCCTGTCATTTAATTTTATGTTGCATCGCTTATAGATATATATATATATCTTCTTGCTTTAAGGGTTGCTTTTTCTAGGGCCAAAAATGGGGGGCAACGTTACTGATCCTTTACAAATTCCATTTGGTAATCTATTAAAAATATATATATTTTTCATTAGATGCAGAAAAATGTTGCTGAAAGGTGGAGATGCTGTTTCATTTTATGCATTTGTGAAGTGTGCCATTCGATTCTTGAGAGACTCGGAGTCAAGAACCTTCAAACAGCATATCCTTTGTAATATTCCTTAGTTTCCTCTGTTTACTTTTAGCTTTTCCATTTCCAGAATGCATGTCATTCTTGCTTATGCTATTGAACTTTTAAGATTCCAACTCCTCTAAAGGCCATAGTTTGTTGAGTTATTTACTCGAAATGTCGTCATCTATTCCCCAACTGATAACAATATATTCACTCTCCCATGCTAATTAATATATGCTCTCTTACATATTATTATTACATATGATATTACAACGAATTAGCAGGCAGTCCACATTAATGCAAAAAAACTGTGTTTAACGAAGCTGAACAATTGTAGCATGTGTTCTAGTGTTGATGTTATATAAGAATACAAATTGATAACACAATATTTCTCTAATACTTATATTGGTGGAAGGTAGAAAATACTCAATGATATTCGGTCGCATATACATATGCCACACACTTATACATGACATTCTCAAGTTTTATTTAAGAGGAAAAAGGAGAACAAGACAGATATTAAGTTGAAAGTTTTTGATCATGACAAATAACTCACAAACCAAATGGTTTACTGGAACATAAACGTAGAATTGTCTATAAAGAATTTTTCCTCTGTCAAATGTGAACATTTATATTATTGTATCTTCGAAACTCATAATTAATGTTAGAGGAAACGTAAAAATAAAGAGTAAGGATGAACAACAATAACGTGGTTTGGATCAGAATGATCCTACGTCCACTAGAGAACAACCGTCTTTATTTTAACAAAGAAAGGGGAGAGATGTCAAATACATCTTAGACAATTGCTCTAATAATTCTCTACTCTTTTAATGTATTTTACTATGAGTTTTAGGATGTTTTCAACAACGAAGAATGACTATCCTTTTATAGGTGGTCAAACTTATGCTCCAAGAACAAAAGAAAAGAAATGCAGAATTTTCCCACAAATTATAGCTTGCTCTCCATGTTTAGTTCCTAACCAAGTAAATTGGCATATGAAATTTTCTTCCATTGGGTTTGACCTTACAGGGACCAAACTTATCTTTTGATCTCCACCTTGGATTGCATTTCGAGCATGTCTAAAAGTTCTAAAAGTAGCTAACTGATTTATTACTGTAATATATCGAGACATATTTTCAATACTCTTTCTTGGATCAGGAATTGTAGATTGTTGTCTCATCTGAATTGACCTTGTGAACAAACCTGCTAATTCATCCTTTGTCTTGCAAGGCTTGTGTGCATCTTCTGATGGACTAAATGAGAAGTTCTTACCTCGCATTTCAACTTGTAAAATTTCTTTTTAATAGAATCAAAGATTCGACAATATTTATCTCCAAATAACAATTTATATCCTTTTTCGATTAATAGACCAACACTAAACAAACTTTTATAACTATCATGCGCATAAAGAACATCTGAAATTATGTTGTACCTGAATTTGTTTTAATTGAAACAGAACCTTTTCCTTTTGCAGGAATACAATCACCATTCCTAATTCTGACTTTCTTAATTTCCATAGGAATGAACTCTTTAAAAAGATTTCTTTCATATGTCATGTGGGTTGTACAACCATTATCAATCATCCAAAAATCAGATTTTTTGGTTGAAAAACAAGTTGCCACAAATAAGTGGTCTTCTTCTTCTACAGTTGTGACTTGGACAACTGCTTCATCCTTTTGAAATTTGCTTTTGCAAATTACAGCTTCATGACCAAGTTGTTTGCAGTTCTTGCACTATGCATCTCTGTTGGGAAATGAGAAAACATGAAGTTTGTAGTTTTGATGGATGACAAAGAGTTGTAGTTTTGATGACTAACAAATAATCTTGATGTGTAATAAATCATTGGTTATCATCATCAAAAAGGGGGAAAATGTTGGAAAGTAGGAGAACAAATAAAGTAGTTTTGATGATTGATAAAGTGAAGGCACGGTGTCGTATGTGTACAATTATGAGAGATTGCGACAAAGAAGAAAAAGTATTGGGCAAAGAAGAAAAAGTTCAGAATTGTAAAGAAGGAAAAGAAGGAAAGAAATATGGAAATAAATAAAAAAGGAAAAAATAAAAAAGTAGCAATTCAAGTCAAAGAAGGAAAGAAATAAAGAAGTTACAATTCAAGTCAAATAAGGAAAGAAGTAAACATGGACAAGTTCAAGAAGGAAAAAGATTTGTAATTCCTTTCCTTGTAGAAGTTAAAGGCAAATCAAATCTATAAAACGATCAAGAAGTTGAAGGAAAAAAGCGTCTTTGCAATCACAAAAATCGAGAGAATTTTTGCAGCAAAGCCAGAACGATAGGTATTGCATATTCACGAAATATATCATCTTGAGAGCAGTATTTACTGGAGGAAAAACGCAGGCCTTCGTCAAAGAAACGCAAGGACCAGGTTCACCTTCATCACAGCAACATAAGGACCAGGTTCACGAAACCTGTTCCACTCAGAACTATTGGATATTGAAGTTTGATCAATTAAAGTCTAGGGCTATTAGTCTTTGTTGATTTGTTCTAGATTTATTATTGAGTTGTAATAATTCCTAGATTTGTAACAAGAAGTGGGTTTGACTTCTTGGGAGTTGAGTCTTGAGAGAATTGTAACAAGAAGTGGGTTTGACTTCTTGGGATAGAGGTTGTGAGAATTGTAAACAAGAAGTGGATTTGACTTCTTGGGTGGTTAGAGTTAAGAAGAGTTGATAGCTTTTGTAAACAAGAAGCGAGTTTGACTTCTTGTTGAGTGGAGAGTTTTCGATTATAGTTAATCGAAAAGGGTAGAAGTTTAGAGTTAGATTCATTGATTAGCAGTATTTTCATAGAAAGATTCATATGCGATATAATTTTTGTGTGTGGAAGAATAGAGAAGCTTTAATCAAGTGAAGAAAACTTCAAGGCAAGAGGATTTGTGTCAAGATCACAAGGCATAATGTGATTATAGGGATGAATAACACTTTAATTACTAGAATATCGAAGCTTGATGTATTTATTTTTTTACTTATTTGTCGAGATCAGAACTATGATAAGACCCCTCCATTTATGTAGTTGAATATCACTTCTATTAACTTGTCTTCCAAAGATTTTAACTCTTTTTTATGGTCAAAAGTTGAATGTTTATTACTATAACATTTTTTCAATATGCATTATCAATAAAAAAAATCGGGAAAAGATTGTCTTAGAATTTTTCTATTTTTCGTTGGTAGCCTTATGCTAAACTTGCTCCTATATATGATACTTTTTCTTTGTATTTGTAATTTTGTTTTAAGAATATATTTGATTGAAGGGTGTATTTTTGCTTTACAAAATGAGACAAATACAATTATAAAAATAGTGTATATATCATGTAAAATAATTAATGCCTACAAGATATTATAATTTCAAATAATTAATAATTACATTTTTGCATCTTAAATTTTAAATATTTGTAAAGGATCATTCTTACATGTGCTTGTGGATAAAATCTATATTTTTAGACAATTTTTTATTATAATTATCGTGAGATTCAAATTCCAAAGTCAATAAAATGATACACCAAAATGAGAAGGAGAATTCATCTTTTACTAATTAGTGTCAAACATTTTATCTTCTTGAAATGTATATCCTGATATTGTGCCTCCATTTTGTTTTTGCTACTTTATTTTGTCTTTTAAAACAAATATAAAATTTCTTTATCAAAATCATTATAAAGGAAGGACTAAATGCAAAAAAAAATTCTTGTCAACTATACACTACAAACATTTTTTTAAAAGTTAAATCGTGCATTGCCTTTTTATTAATAAGTTTATACACTAAAACGTTTATCATTTTACTTTTCATATTTTTATGGTAACACAAATACAATTTTTAAAAAAAATCATGTGATTTTTTAATATTTCATATTCATTATTATGAAGTAAACGTGCAACGCACGTGCTCAGATACTAGTATATATATGTATATATACATACTTATAGATTAACTAGAAGTTGAAAGTTTTTTTTTCTAAATTTTATATTAAAATCAAATAAATAAAGTAAAATTCAAGAAATAATATCAAACGTAAATATTGACTATATAATCAATAGCAGTACAACTATTCAATCACATAATTAATTGAAAGTCTTTTAAAACAATTGACTATTGAAACTTAGCTTATTTTCTTTCTTTTTTTTAAAAAAAAATCATTTTATATTTTTTTTGCGATCAAATTAAAACAAATATAAATAGAGCATAGCTTGCTAGGGATCCACATGGGAAAACAAATACAAAAAGAGCATAACTTACTAGGGATCCACATGGACTTTTAGACTATCAATGGTCTGCACCAATCCAATCTGATAGTGTCACATTAATTTATAAGTTATAACTGATTAGACAAATTTATTCAACTGTCAATTTCTTTTTAAGAATTTGATTTTCAATTTGTTCCGCCGTTGGGACAACATTCTGAAAGGTTCAATTTATCATATTTTAAATTTTTTGAATTATTTTCCTTTTTAAAAAATTTAAAAACCAACCCTCATCGCATTCTTAATCATGCAATTACATTTTAAAAATATATAATTAGCCACACCTTCTTCATTTCTCTCTTAAATTGCTATAACAACAATTTTATAATTTTTTATTTTATTAAATTGAATTTTCAATATTTACATGGATAAACTTCCTACCAATTGAAGACGAGCAAAAACAAGTTTCATGTGACAATATTTAAGAAATTAAATGACGATATGATTCAATGTCGACAATGTGATAAAATACATACGTATAAATTCACATCGGACTATGGTGAGGATGTCAATTTTTATCGTAGGCACTTGCTTAGGCATAATCCTTCAGTTTCAGATGCAAATCTTTCTTAAAATTTGAAGTTTGAAATAGTTAATGTAAAATGGAAATTTTAGATTTGCAAAGTTTTTAAACAATAGAAATTTCAAAATTAATTGCATTGAATATGATAATTTAATATATTAATATCTCTGCACATGTGTTGCGTAATAATGTAATACATATTTTTATAAATAATATCAACATTATTAAACCACAAAACACAAAAAAGGAGTTTGATAAAATGAGGCATACATCAGACATGAAACTATTGGAATTGGTAAAGTGTTATTTTTAAAATGGAAACTACTGGAATAGATAAAGTTTTTTTTACCTGAAAATTGAAATTTCTACTAGAAAAGATAAAGTTTTTAATCAATTATTATTGGGTTGTCGGTGTTTATACCCTCCACATCTTCAGGAACCAATTCAGCTGGAAAATCTTCTCTTAGAATTTGAATTTTGAATTCGATTTTGTTCGAGTTACACTCTGAGAGTTCAAACACAAGTCCATCCCC
This sequence comes from Solanum pennellii, assembly GCF_001406875.1. NCBI lineage: Eukaryota > Viridiplantae > Streptophyta > Magnoliopsida > Solanales > Solanaceae > Solanum > Solanum pennellii. The sequence goes on along the minus strand of NC_028639.1, from coordinate 4,104,594 downwards.
CTCTTTTAGATTGTTATCATCTGCAAATTTTTTCCATCCAATACTAAATTTGTATTTAGCTTTGGCTCCACCATAAAACAAGTTCCACTTCTTTCCACCACAAGTAAGAACTGCGGGGGCTCCATCAAAAGGAAGCTCTTTGTTCATTTTCTTGGGTAAGTACTGTCAAACATTCAAAGAAATTTAGCAAATTAAAAGTCAAGAATCCGAAAATACCCAAAGTGTTCAGCTCTAACCTTATAAATATATATATTTGAACCTAAACATTAAGCCTAGAACCAAGAACATTTAATCTTGAATACACCACTCCAAAACTAAAATTCTTTCCCTCCCCCCCATCCCCCCCCC
>NC_028639.1:4031857-4104067 GCF_001406875.1 Solanum pennellii | reverse complement strand
CCCCGGTATTCTCTAACACTCCCAAAAATGCTAGGTTGAACTACAGCCTAAACGTAAGGTTAATTTAATAAAAATAATTTCCCCTAATTTAGTAGACCATCTAATCATTTTAGGGGGTTTAGGAGTCAAGGTGTAATAGAGGAGTGTCAAGCCTTGGCTTGCCCAAACATGGAGCTACTGCCTCAAGGATCCACAGCAACCACCACGGCTCATGGTCAAGACCACGGTCAGTGGAAGGCTTCGTGGACAAGAGACATGAGCCCCAAGTGTCCTAGACACTGCCCCAACCCTCACAATGGGACCACGGGTCGTGGTCCACTTCACGACTCGTGAGATGGGGCGTGAGACTCACTTAGTTTTTGTAGGAAATTGGGCACTTATGGGAGCTACTGCCCAAAGCATCACAGGAACCATAATGGTCCGTGGTGCACTTGACGAGGGGAAAAAAGGCTCGTGAACTTGACTTAGTTTTTGTAGTTTTTAGCAAACTTGAAGATGCTACTGCCTCAATTCTCATGACAAGCACCACAACTCATGGTGCTCCATGTGGCTCGTGAACCTGGACAAGTTCTTTTAATGAAGGTTAGTTTAGTCTTTTAGTTTTAAGTCCAATTAATGTGGGGTGTTTTGGGCAGTTTAGGGATAAAATATAAATAGGGTTTTAAGTCTTTTTCATTCATTTAAAAGACTCAAACTCAAAAACCCAAAATATTCTCCCAAACCCAATTCTCTATAATATTTCTCTCTACAAATTTCCTCCATTGAAAAACACCAAAAGCTTCAAGGAATGGGTTCAAGCTCCAAGATTTTCATCTCAATTTCGTGGTAAAGCTTCAAACAAGGTATGGGCACTTTCATTCATGGGATATCTTTCCCATGAAGCCCTTCCTCTACTATTTTTGAAATTGGGAATTTGTTCAAAATTAGGGTTTTGATTATAACCTTGGGTTCTTCTTAAAACATTTTCTTTATGTTGGTTATCTTATATTATAATGAAATTAGGGGTTTTATTGCTAAATTTCCCTTGAACCCATGTGTTTTCCCCATGCCCCCAACTTTATGAAAATTATGTTGGGTTTCTTTATGAATTATAAATATTTGGGATAGTATGTATTTAGTAATTAATTTTGTTTATTCCATGCTTATAGTAGTAATTCTAAGTGTAATTTCAATATATGATCTACGACCTTTTGAAGGGTAAAGTGTAAGTGTTTAATCTTGAATTATGGCCTTGAAGGCAATGTATGAAGGTAACCCTATGGCCAACATTCTTATATATGAATGGTTTGATCCACTTGAAAGGTGGAGGTGCTTAATTTCATGTATTTATGTATGAAGTTATGTTCCACTTGAATGGTGAGAATCCAATGACTAAGGTGTGAGATATAGTATTGTTGAAAGGCTAGTTTCCTTTACTAAAATGTATTTATGTATGAAGTTATGTTCCACTTGAATGGTGAGAATCCAATGACTAAGGTGTGAGATATAGTATTGTTGAAAGGCTAGTTTCCTTTACTATTATACATGACTATTCATTAACTGTCTCGGATGATTATATGATGATTCTAAGGTGAAAGGTAGTTCTCACCATTATGAATCCATGAGCTATGTATGATTGGGTTGAATGAAGGGTAATGTACTCCTTCACATATGAAATTACAATTCAACTTAACTATGTATAAGTTAGAGAATAATGCTTAGCACCGAGCGGATATGAAAAATGAGGTAGAGACCTTCCCGTTAGTTTAGGTTGGGTCTTCTACATATGATCTAATGAGATGGAAACTCTCCCTCTAGTTCAATCGGTCGTGAAACTAGAAGCAATCTTCCTATCCCATAATTATGTGTCCGCATAGGTCTTAGCTAGTGGATCCACATTATAGCTATATATGTTTAGTTCTAACTTAGGCAAGTAGAACACCTTCTTTCGGTATGGGGTTATATGACACCGGATTCCATGTTACTCTCATGGCCTATGTTGATTAAGGCAATTAATGCATATGACTTGAACCATACTGTGATATCTTGATAAGCCTACTTCGTAGGAGTGGGGTTATGGGACTTCACTTTTTACATTGCACAAGAAGTCTTTGAAATAGATTATGGATGGGTCCATGATGCAATGATAAGACATGAAGGTATGATATACGTTAGTTCAATTGTTAAAATATGATTGTCCTTATGTATATGTGATGAACATGGTTATTCGCTTATGTATGATTGTGGATTATGATGGGATCTAAGTTGATGTGTAACTAAGGTGAGTCTAAATGGATACTTAGTATAGTTGGTATTATGAGATGTCAACTATGCATTGCACAAGTATGCTTTTAAGGTTTCTAAGGTGATGGTCCTGCTATGATATGAAAAATCGTATGAAAATGCTATTATGACTTGTCTTATGTCCTACTTTGATATGAAAAATCGTATGAGAATGCTATTATGACTTGTCTTCTGTCCTTATGTGCATAAATGGTTTTCTAGCTTAATAAATGCATTATTTTCACTAAAATGTCTTTTTTTGCATAATTAAGTACTTTTATGCATGTTTTTCATACTTAGTGCTTTTGTAGTAACCCCTTCTCTTCTATATCTCCTATGAGTGTGTATTCGGGTCGTTAAGGTGCTCTTAGTCCATTCTTGAAGAAAACTTGGGTTGCTACCTCCAAGTTTTGGTGAGTCCTCAATTCTGAGTACAGGATGTTATTGATTCTAGGTCTACTATACTTTCCTTGTTAAGGAGTACTATATTGTATTTCCTTATGATAAGACTTACTATTGATGTAAGGGATGAGTCATAACTTTCGTACACTTATGTTTAGATGGTGTAATGAGACAAGTCTTATGTCTTATGTAAGGGATGAGTCATAACATTTGTGCTCTTATGTCTAATGTAATGATGGTTAAGGGTTGTATGAGACTCCTTCGGAGTCAACTACGTTCTGTTACTCCTAGGGGGTAGCCCCGGTCGTGACATATTAAATACTATGGAAATGATATTTCTACAATTGAAAAAAAACGAAGACCATTTTAGAAAATGAAATATCTCTTATTTATAAAAATGAATTTCTGACTAATAAAGTTTGTAAAGGGATAGAAAATCATTTCTCGATCTTGTAACGACCCTCAAAATGAACTAGGGTTATCTAGAGCCTCACAAGGGTTTAATGAGTTAATAAGGTGTTAAAATAATGAATATTAGCATTAGAAGTTAATTTATAGAGTTTGGAAGTCAAAACGTCTAAGGACGTCCAAGACTTCTAGAAACTAGTCTTGAGCGTGTGCTAGTGTATCCTTGTATGTTGTATGTGTTTTTATGTGTTGTTTGGAGTCTAAAATCAATCGGGATGACCCTAAAACCTATATGACCATATTCAGGGTCAAAAATGTCCATTTATGACTTCCCAAGGACCTCCCTAGGGGTTTTTGAGGAGGACCCAACCTTGGGCCAACAAGCTGCCCAAGACGACAGCAAGTTGTGCATAGATGAAACCAGTCCGCGTTGTGGACATGGTTCACCAAGGGCCAAAATTTTTATTCATGTCAAAGACTCTACTGTCCCAAAAATTATTTTGAAAAATCTTGAGGGAATATCACCGCGATGCGGACTTGTTCCCCGACGATAATTTTGAAAATTTAAGTTAAGTTTGACTTGTCTAAAAAGGTCCAATTAATGTAGGGGTATTTTGGATATTTGAAGGGTGTATTATATATGAATTTTACGTCATTATAACCCCATTACCCTAATCAAAAACCCCAACCCTCAATTAGAATCGAAAAATTACAAGTTCTCCATTCTCTCTAAAATTCTCTCTCTAGTTAGATCCTCCATTAAAGGACCTTCAAGTTCCAAGTAAGAAGGCCAAATTCTCCAAGGTTTCCAGCCTAATTTCGTGGATTTCTTCAATTAAGTTTTGTTTATTTCATCCTTGATTCTTCTCCCATTCAAGGAGCCAATTTCAAAGGTTTTTCAAAGATGTTCAAAAACATAGAATTTCCTATGTTGAATTCTAAGCATTGGATCTTGCATGAAAAGGTTTAAATCAATGTTTTATGAAGTAATTGATGTTAGTTGAATGTTTTAAGACCAAAAACTCCATGAACCCATGTATTTCTTGAATTTCTAATTTTGGCTCTAAAGTGGGTGAATTGAGCATGGCTTAATCTTAGTGAATTCATATGTAGACTGTATTGGGCTATTGAATTATGAATAGATAATGATAAAATTGTCTATAACCTGCCTTTATAATGATGATATTCATATTGTATATTGTTGGATCATTGATATGGATTGGTTGTTGGCTTTGTATTGTGTACATGGCTATTGGTAAGAGTCTTTATAAAGTGAATTGGTTGAAAAGGCTAAGGAATGGTGATGATGATGATTTTGAGGTGGTGATTTGACCTAATTCCTCTGTTTAGTATAGAATTGATATTTAATTGTATTGATTGGTATGGTCCACTTATGGTGACGGTGTCTATGTGTTATAATTGTTATGAACATGGCCTTGTAGGCATTACTATGTGAAGTAATGTGATCATGTAGAAGATGTTATGGCTTATATGAATATGTAAAGTGAAATATGATATGATATATGTGTGATCTTGTATAATTTGAATTTATTAAGTGCAGTACTCTTGTAATGGCTATACGATCTTGTATGAGAGTTAATGTTATGATTCTTCTCTAACTGATGATATATAATGATGAAGGACTAAGAAGTGTCCTTATAGAATAATGTTGTATCTTGTGAGGTAGACTTAGTTGTCCCTACGTGGTACTTGAATGTTATTGAATACATGATATGATGATGTTGTGTCTTGATTGGTAGACTTAGGTCCCTCTACTTGATACATGAAAGTTACGTGAATGTAAACTCTTGACTTAGTAGGCTTAGGCATCTTTGTCATGTATGTGTATGAATGAATGATGAATGAAAGACTAGGATCAGTAGAACTAAAATGGTTCCCTTCTAAAGATGACTAATATAGGACCTTAAATAAGAAAAGAAGGTCAAGATCATAGAACCTTGAATATAGAAAAGAAGGTTAATAGAAGTCTTGAAGTAAAAGACCGTAATTGTATCCTTTTTTTTAGTGGAATGATGGACTTAGGGATAGGTTGGCTGGAACGGCATGTAACCATCTCTAAGGAAGTCATAAGACTTATCGTAATAGTCCTTTTTTGGCAGCCCCAGTGGACCCATCATTGGAAAGAAAAAGTGTTAAGAGTTGCAAAGGCATAGTAATAGTACCTTCTCTAATACACCTAGTGAATGATTACTCTATGAGAATAAAGGCAAAGCACCAAGTGAATATTCTTGTGGTAGTAGCTCTACTTAAGATGATACTAGAGTACAAAGAAACGCTTGACATTCCTTAACCATGTGCCAACATGGGATGTGTCTTAGTTCTACCCTTGGCAAGTAGAACACCCTCCTCGGAGTAGGGTAACTTCAAATTCCATACCTAGATAGTATGCTCTATGTCAGTTAGTGCCTATTATCATCATGTGGGATGTATACTCTAGTTCTTGGATAGGTTCTACAACATATAGGTAGTGGAATGAGACGTTATCTACACATGGCAAGCACGAGTAGGCTTTGAAGATGCTAGAATAGGTTCCCCAGGTCTTTTCCAAGACAATTATGTGAAGTCCTCTAATTGTTTAATTGTTTCTTAAATGTCTTAATGAATATTGTTGACTTAGTTATTACATGTTGAATATAAAGAGTCTTACCTAGGGTAGCTTTGAGATTGCTTAGATCGGCTTGAAAAAGGTGTATTAGTGGTCTCCTCATGTCTTACTTAGGTGAGTCTTAGAGTAACCTTAGGCGGGAGTCCTAAATGATGAAAAGGAAATAATCTTACTTTGGAAAGTCTGGAGAATCACTTAGGTGGGTCTGAAGGGGTTGTATGGGCGATCTCTTCATATCTTATTTAGGTGGGTCTTAGGATAAATCTTGGTAGGATGTTTAAATGCTTATGTGTATGATTATGGTTGTCTCTTATGAGTTACTTGAAGTGGTGCTTATAATTGTTTTATGAGGTTTCTATCAAAAGAGCATGAAAAGTATGTTATAAAGTAAATGCCCGTTTTTAGCATGGTTTTCTTCCATGTTTGCAATACTTAATGCATTCAATGTACTAATTCCATATGTTGTTTTATTTCTACAAGTGTAGGTGGCAAGTGAGGAGTCTCTTAGAAGCAAAGCTTGGGAATAACATTCTCTCAAGAAGACTTGGTATGTCCTCATATGATTCACGGACATAGTTATGTTTTAGTTTCCTTTCAAAAAGACTTTGTAATAGACTATAGTTACTTTTCAAATTGCTGTAAGGGTTGTGACCCCAATATATTTTATGTGCCTAAGATGTCCATGACGTGACAGTTCTTTCTTATGATTCTATAAAGATTTGAACTATTGTTGTGAAAAGTTTTAATTCTGCACTACTTTTCATATATATATATATATATATACATACATGTGTGTGTGTGTGATGAACGACGTCTAAGGGCTTGTATAAGACCTCTGAGAGGTTGAGTACATCGTGTGGTAACTTAAGAGTGCTCTAACTTCTAGGGTATACTCTCTAGTCATTACACATCCAATACCCATAGTCCCACTAAATTCATGTCCACCCCAAAAGATCCAACACTAGTTTATGAAGCGTCCTAACAAATATGATTTTGCATCACCACAAAACCTCTAGTTAAGGATGAGAATCACCACTACAAAAAATAATTTGTGAATAAATACTAACAAAAAGAAGGAGTTTTATATAGAAATAGGAGGGAGAAAATAAGAGTTACCAAACTGTATATGGGCTTGACACTGCTCTTAGTAAGAACCATATCAACATAGGGTTTATCAGAAAGTGGCAAAATTTCATAATTGTTGATTTCTGTACTTCCGGTGCTTTCATTCATGATGAATTCACCTTTTTGGGTTGAAACTTGTTCAGAAGATGATCCACCCTAAAAATGAATAATGAAAAAAGCAGATAAGTTTTATAATCAACAACGAGGGTTTGAGAGAAAGAAAAGTAGAAATATATAAATTTGTTAAGAGTGATTGGGATGTACCTTCATTGCCGACTGATTAGATAAATGGAGCTCTTGTTCTGATTTGATTTAGTTTAGCGAGAGAACATAAAAACCTTTGAACTTTCAAAAGGGGATAATTTAAGATTCTGGGGGTGGCGTTAGGGTTTAGTATTTTTAAAAAAAGCTAGTTTTTGGACACACACTTTGCGCGTGTACCCGAGTGTATTATTTCTTAAAAAGTAATACTATTAAATAATATGATTTGACTTCTTTTCTTATAAAGGAAAAAGGGTCAACAATATCCTTAAACTATTTGAAAAGCTTTATATATACCCCTCATCTATCTATTGGGTTAAAAATATCCTCACTCTATCTTTTTGGCTCAATTTACCCTTAAATCTATTAAAACTAACGGCCCTCCTTCCTTTTTCTTCTGCTTCTTATTATTACATGACATATATTTATATTTATTAGTTGATTAAATCTCCAACACATAAAAAAATCCAATCCGCTGGTACCCATTTTGCAGAACTTTCTTAACACAAGGTTTGTGCCATATCTGCTAACTTGGACAGCCACCTATTTTTTTATATTATTTAAATAAAATTAAAATTGATACATGACAATGAAATTACATATTAATGAAAAAAGTCATAGAGAATGAAAAATAGCAAAAGTTATGTTATTTACTAATGATTGATATTATTGAAAAAATAGCAATCATTTAGCGGAAGTGGGACATGAAAAATCGCAACATGAGAAACTCGGCTAAATGGGATCAAAATTTCTAATGGAATGAATTATAGTGAATATTTTTGTCTGAATTAGAAGATGGTATTCGGATAGTGATAAGAGATTTAGGATAAATATTACCGTGCTAATTAGAAGTTTATTTTTCTGAAAAAATAAATAATTAATTTTTTTCCTTGAATTGAGTCACGGAGGGTTGAAAAAAGTATGATGAATTGAGAATTTAATTTTATCCAATAAAAACATCATGTAATAATAATAATAATAATAATAATAATAATAATAATAATAATAAAGAAATAAATAAATACAACAAAATCAAAGAAGAAAAAGGAAAAGGGTTGTTAGTTTTTAGGGATTTAAGAGCATAAGTGAGCCAAAAAGCTGCACTAAGGGGTATTTTGAGCCATATAGAAGATGAAGGATATTTTGGCCCTTTTTCCTTTTATAAAATATGTCTAGTTGAGGTTTCTTACTTTGTCTTATTACTAACTGTGACACTTCAATTTCATGACCTCCAAGTGAATGCATCGAGATAATAACTTGAGAAGTTAAAAAAATAAACTCTATTTATAAGTCAAAAAATAAGTTAATAAAGCAAAAAGGAAAAGATAACAATTATCTAAATTAAATTTCTTGATAGTATTAAAAGTTCTTTTTTTGTTGATAGAATAATATTAAAAGATCAAAAAATTACATGAGATTAACCCTCTGCAAAGCGTGTTTTTTTCAATTAAAAGCTTCAGAGGTGATTATTTACTTTTTGTACCAAAAATGGTGTAAGTTAACTTTCAGTGAAAGAGAAACAAATCCTTTCAACTTTTTTACTCTGTCTTATAATTATAATGAATGTGTTCAAAATATTATATTAATTTTGTATCCATAAGCACTTTAAACTAATTAGTTGATTATAAATATTTAAAACTAAGATGTAAAATTATTTATATTTTGGAAATCATGATATTTATGAACATAACTACTATTTTTATATAGAATTTAATTTTCTTTGCATACATAACTTATCCGACATTAATCTAAAATTATATATTGCACCTTCTCTTTTTTTTTTCAAAAAAGAAAAGAAAAGAGTAAACATCATATTTTATCACATTCATTCTTAAAGATGAAAATTAATGTACATGAAAAATTATAAGTACAAAGAACAAAAAAAAAAGATATACATGAGCAAGACAATTAGGCATTTCGTTTTGCTTTTGTCTCTATAGTGAAAACTGAATATTTGAGCATACAAAATACAAATCTGAAATTAGAGCAACTTGCTAACAGAACAACAATTCAACTATATGAAGAGAGACAAAAAAAAGGTCTTACTATAATTCTAATTACTACAAATAAGTATAAAATTAACAAATCAAGCCCGGATCTCTAGTAATTAAATTTTTGTCTATTCTCGTGACTGCATAAGGGATTCTCACAACTTTCACCACAAATTGTGACATTATTCACATGTTTAGAGTTTCTACACACAAGAATTATAGGAGTAGTAAATAAAATTCTTTCTTGAAAAAGTTAAATTAATATAACAAAATTACGGAAACATGAAAAGTCACATGGAAAATTGAAAGGTATATACTATAAAATAAATATAAAAAGATAGAGATGCAATTTAACTTTAAAAGATACAAGATTCTACTTTAATTTCTTGTCTTTAAGGAATAATTACTCATTTGTATTATTTTTTTAATTTGTGTGAGAAATTTGAAAGGTCAAGATTAAAAATGAGAATAAGGAGATTAAATATGTATATGAAAATTATAAAAGTTTTAATTCAGTAGAGCGGCAAAATGGTAATTCAACTTTTTACTTTGGAGTTTCCCACTTATAATAATACTAGTCTCCGGGCACGTGCGTTGCACGTGTATCCCAAATAAAAATCAATAAAAAAAATAAATGAAAAAGTATATAATAAACTATTAGGAGAATTATGATGTTTTTTTCGAGTGTTCTCTCGATATTTTCGATCTACTGCACATTAGATAAATCTCCAAAGCTTACCCATTTATAAGCAATTAAATATACAGACAGTCATCAACAAGTAAAATTTCCAAGAAAGACACATCAAGTTAAAGAATTAAAAAGGGAAAATGCGACGTTACTTAAAGTCATCTTGTATCCTTAATGTGTGTCGTTACAAATGTAACTACTTCCTTAAAAACTTTCAGATATACCCAGACTTACATTTACAGGCTTACAACTACTATCCATCACTGTTAGAGAAGACTTGGAGTTGCTACATTTGTTGAAGAAAATGTGATATATTTTGCTAGCAAACAGCTGCAATTTCAATTTATTATTAATAGTTTAAAAGTTTAAACATGGTTTCTTTTCTGTGGGAAGCTATGCGTAGAGAGTTTCAAAGAGAGTTGATCATCATTCAGCATCAAACCATATGTGTACAACAACATTCAATTTTTGATATGTGTGATTATACCTTTCAAGCTATTTATTTTACCTATTAAAAAAATTAGAAAGTTATCATTCAAATGAAGTTAGCAAATCAAACGGAAAAATCTAGACTTAATAAGATTGTACCTGAAAATTAGAAGACATTTTTGTACCCACTTAACAATGGAAGCTTGTGTTGAATGACTAATATTGAGTATGTTTATATAGTGTAGTCTTGAAGATTTGTTGATAAAAACTCTTTGATATTCCTCAATTACTTAATTTGATCCCTTTCAACTTCTCATAATTAGCAAAATACGTTTCAACTTCTATATTAATTGAAACTTTATTAGTGTTCATCCTATTTGGTTGTTTAACACATAGTAATTGAATAGACTGCTGAACTTCTCATTTTGCTCCTCTATTATGTAATTCAATATTACTATTTAATTAGATATTTAATTTATATTTGGGTAAAGTATTTTATTACTTTTTAATTTAGTATAGGGGCAAAGTAGTAATTCAACTTTACACTTTAGAGCTTCATGCTTATAATAATACTAGTTTCTGAGGACGTGCTTCGCACGTGTATTCTATGTGAATTTTTATAGATATGTTATAATGATAAAAATTTTATGGAAATATATATGTAAATTAATGATAATATAGTGTAACAATTACAAAATAAGAATAAAGACTTACGCAATAAAACATTCATAAAAAAACTAAATTAAGAAGTCTGATGGTAATAAAAAAAAAGACAAAAAGAAACAGATTTAAGAAAGATCCAATGTAAACATTGTTCTTATAAGACTGATGTATGTATAGATGAAAAAATAAGTACAAAATTAGTACATAACTCTCTGAATTCTTATCGACTCCTTTCATATCCTATCAAAATTCAAGAGGTTTCTTTATCTACTTTAACTATAGAATGAAAATGATAGCCTAATAATCTTGGTAGGGGTTTCATGAGATTAAAAAAGTTGAATTTATATAGATAGAATAGAAGGAATATCAAAAGATATATTAAAGTTTTAGTTTAAATATTTGGAGGTTATGAATATGAAAAGATGAGAGTTATGAATATTAAGAGTATAAAGTTGAATAAGTAATTAACAAATAATAATAAATGAATGAAGAATATGAAAAAAGAAGTTAAAATTAGCAAACCATGTAGAAAGAATAACTAAAGGTCTTATCACATAATTAAGCATTAATGAATTTAAATTTGTGAAGATAAAGTCATTCTTTAATAATAATCGAGAGGACATTATCAACGTGTGTCTCCATTTTGCAGATTTGCACCCTTTATATTATTTAATTCGTTATTTATCATAAAGGATAATACTTTATCCACATAAATTATATTATTAATGAGAGGGGTTAAGGAAAAAGTTACGAGAAAGAGGAAAAATATAGCAATTTAGTAAATACTTTTTTTAAAAAAAAAATTATAATTATTGTATACATATAGATTATAGATGATAAATATTAATTAATTGGATATTTAATTAGAAATCAATCTTTAGAAGTCTAAAAGTCATTAACCTTTTAATTAAATTTATACAATCAAATATTTAAATATTTTATAACAATTTAATTTATAGAAGGGGTAAAACTGTAATTCAACTTTCAATTTTTTTTGTTCATGCTTTTAGTAATATATGATAGGCTAAAGTATTCATCACCCCCCTAAACTTGAAACTTTTTATTTGGTGTAGACTTAAACTATATTCTGTTTTAATTACCCCCTCAAACTTGTTTATTTAACTATCACGTACACCTTTTTGTCTGTTGCTCCTAGTGTGACTACACACGCGCGTCAGCTAGCAAAAATAGTGATGATGTGGATTTCCACCTGGATAAATGATAGCCACCTAGATAAATTAAAATGGCAAAAAATAAATATCATATTCCAACTCTTTTCCGGTCGCCGTCAATCTCCACCACCAACCACCGTATCTCCTCTTCTCATCTCTCTTTCCGATGCAAAATTAATTCTTCACTCTAACCTCCTTTCCGCTGCAAAACAACACGGTTTCTTCCAGCTCACATAACACTCCATCTCCTCTCACCTTGCTCAATCAGCTGAATCGGAATCCTTATCCATTTTCAACGATGAGAAACAACATTGCTACCCGAAGAACTGGCCCTTGGGCTTTGATAATGATGATGACAACGGTGATGTCGTCTGCGGCCGGTCAATATTTAAAAAAATAGAGATTTTATATTTTTTTTACTGTTGTACCTTTATGACGTGGCAAAAAATCACTCCCTCACGCGCCTAGTAGAGTGTGATTTCAATTTCTACGCCAGGTGGATAGAAAAGGTGCAAGTGTTGGACGAATAAACAAGTTCGGGGAGGGGGGGGGGTAATTCAAACAAAATAAAGTTTAAGTGTACACCTAATAAAAAGCTTCAAGTTTAGGGGGTAATGAATATTTTTGCCTAATAATATATGATTAAATGGTTTCAAGTAGTGTGTAATTGAAACAAACTCGATTCCCAACACAAATACTAATATATATTATCCACCGAATACTAGTTACAATATATAATATGCACAACAAAGTAATAATAGACAAACTAAGGAGACATTAACCGAGAAAGAAGTAACCAGGAAGGGATGAGATACAAGACCATAGAAAGGAGATGAGAGGATTATAAAGCCTAAACTTTGACATAATGTTTTCATAACCGTTCTTCTAACTCCTAATTTTTAATAAATGGTTATTGGGCCCTGTGGCGGAGCCACATACAGTTGAAGGGTGTCGATCAATGCCTCTTCGTCGAAAAATTATACTGTATAACTAGATAAAAATATATTCTTTTATTTATATGTTACACAATGACACTCCTAAAAATATTTTCTTTTATTTATATGTTACACGTTGACACTCCATGACTTCTACAGATAGTAACTTCTTTACATTTTGACACTCCTTAATTCAATTCTGGCTCCACCATTGATTGGGCCTGGATCCCAAATAAAAGTCTCTAATAGCCCATAGACCCTTACCAAATCAGCTTGGTTCACAACAGTAATTGATAAAGCCACATATTTCTAGTATTGATAAACAAAGTCGTCAAGTCAGACACTTCAAGAGCCAAACGATAAAAGCCACTGTTTGGAATAAGGGTGTTCATTGTTTGGAGAAGCAAATCAGTGCAGAGATATTAGTATAGTATTCTAAAACGGATATCTTAAGTTCAGTTAGTTAACTACCAGAACTTTAACATTGCTTGTGATGATTCGATTCTCGCCTTGTAATATCCTACCCCATTTCCCCTTCTCTACGCCTATGTAATAAAAAAAGATATAGGAAAAACAATGAACAAAAAATAATTATAAATTAAAAATATATCGTATTCTAAAAGGTTAAAGGCATTTTCATCAAAGATTTATACCAGATTCTGTTTAGGCAGTAGTGATGTGTGGTAATTTGATTGTTCAGTTTGATAGTTGTTTTTCTCTCGAAAAGAAGATTTTTTTCCATTTGTGCTTGTTTTCTTATACAGCATCCAGAATTGGAGTGTGTTGATTGATCTATGATGCTGCAGTTGTGCAGCTTCAAATGTCTTTAGAGTAAACTGGCAGAAATGATGATACACTTGGAACTTTTATTACGAGTGAACACAACAAAGCACCTTATTCGAACTTTTATTATGTCTAATTGTCAGGCAAAGGAAGCAGTACTCTTCGTTTCAGGGCGTCTAAAAGAGCTGGAATCCTAAAAATCCCATAACATAAGCAAGAGTGGGATCAGTGAAATCGAAAAGCTGCATGAATAACAAATATCGAAACCAAATAGAAAACGTAACGTAGAAATGTAAAAGAGAAAGGAAGATTAGAAAAAATAAGGAATATAATATGACAAAAGGATATGCTGTTTGAAGCTCCTCGAGTTAAATGGGATACACTTCAAAGGCATAAAATCATGCAAAGCATCAACTTTTTCCTGAGGGAATCTAATGAAATTATTTTTAAAGGAGTTGCTTTCAGGAAATGAAATTGTAAAGGATAAGAAAGTTACCACATTTTTTATCGAGAAAAAGCGATCCCATAATGCAAGAAGATATCCGCAGACCACAACTAGAACCAAAATCACATAGGATATGCTGATTCTCCAAGGGATTATACCATCTTTTGAACTGAGAAGGAATGCCTATAAAAGCATTAAAAGCTCTGTTTTGGTGAACCAGAGAAAGAAGAAAACTAGATTTGGTAAATGAAAATATATTCTTGAATTTGTAAGGGGAACAGTGATAGGGCTACTCTCTATTGGCATGCAATTGTATATTTCAGCTGACACGCCAAAGGAGAGCTGCCCTGTTACTGTCTCGGCTTAGTCTACATGTCCTTCGGGCGCTCTCATTATATACAGTGTGATGTCTTCAAGGTATTTTCCTACTTTTCAATTGATAATTTGAATGCGAGTGTGAGATGTATTCAATTCTCCATTTTGATTTAAAGAGAAGTTATAGCGTTATGAATGATATATATAACATTCTAATTTTTGTATTTAGTTCTCACATAATTTTTGTTAACTGAAGATTTATACATAGTTCTGATGAATTAGAATTCAACTCGAATGTAAATCTCAAACAAGCTGCTTGGATGGTTCAAAAGATTTCCAAAGCTAGGAAACTAACATTTTGGAAATTCAGGTTACAGGATAATTGAGGTTCAGCAGATTACACAATTTTATTTCCGGAAAATGTATCTAAAGCTACTTGAAATTTTTTCGAAGTTTCAAATATAGAGTTATAACTTAGGGAATTATTTTGGAGTTTGAATTAGTTAAGTTTATAATATTGGTTCGAAATAATTTCTTCTCCAGAAGACTTTAACCCTGTTAATAATGATATTGGGCGGCTCAACATTGATTCGGAAAAGGACAACTGCTTGATCAGCTGCAGCTCAAAGACCATTTTACAGCTGTAACATTAGACTTGTAGTTTTATTCTTAGCCATTTTATGTGTAACTACAAATACTTGATTCACTTATGGAATAAAGTTTGATACATCAACCATTCTCAATTCCGCAAACATTGTGTTTATAATCTTCTTTTCAGCCGGGGACTTACTTTATTCTACTTCTGATTCAAAGGTTTCACAATGGATTTACGGCGATACTTAAGGCGTTCATGATGATGTATTATTTCAGGCATGGTGACTGATCTTAGCATTTATTCTAAGTTGAAGATTCCCCTTTAATTACCCTTACTGGAAAAGGTTCAAAGATATGATGATTGCTTGGATCACTAGGGACATTTCTAATTTTCTACTAGTGTTTTAGGGTATATGACAATAAAAGGGAAACTTTTTTGGACATTAATGAGAGATTTTGGGCAATCAAATAGGTCTAAGTTCATTCAATTTCAAATGACATTTGTTTCATTTCCAAGAGAACTTCAAAATTTGTCTCATATTTCACTAGACTGTGAATCATTTGGGATGAGATGAACAATCATTATTTAGGGGTCATATGTTCTTGTGGCCCCTTGCCCAAGTTTCTAGGAGAACTGAAGTTGTTTTGGTTCCTCACTGTGTAGAATCCATTTTACTCCACATTTATGTGCAATATACTTGTGATCTTCACAACAAAGTCAAAAGGAAAAAATTCAATCGACGTGAGATTGTCTTGACAAAACTTAAAAACAGAGATAAGTTTACGTTTGATAGAAGGAGCACAGAGAGTGTGGGCTAGTTTAAAAATAATATTGATGCATTTAATTGAGTCGAACCAGTGTGAGAAATAGGAATTTTATTACCATCACCCATGGAGACATCTTCGTTACCGTGGTACGGTTGTAGGTTGTGTGGCTCTGTCGTGATGTGATTGGTGGCTCCCGAGTCAACTATCCAGAGGTTGGGGGTTTGTGGCAGCAGTAAACCCAGCTGCATAGTTGGCTTTGGCTTCAAAAGTGATTGTGAGACTTCGAGCGACAAACATTGGCGGTGTGGCCTATCCTGTTACATAGTTGACAACGAGTAACGCCGTTTGGATTTGAGTTAGACTGCCATTGTGCTGGAGTATTTGGCCGTGAGCTCAAACGCCATTGTTGAGAATTGGTTGTATGCCTGCGATTGTTGCGATTATTGGTGTTGTGTTTGGTGGGAGTGGCAACTGCAGCAGTGATAGGAGTTAGGACTAGACAGCTTCTTAGTATCCTCGTGGCGAAGGAAGAGTTCATAGTCTAGTAGTTTTTCAAACAATTCCTCGTAGGAGATAGTCGTATCACGCGCACGAATGGCAGCAGATATCTCTCGAAACTCAGGCCCCAGACCACTTAGTATTTTGACTATGAGTTCAGGATTGGACACAGGAGCACCAGCAGTGGCTAACTCAGCCGAAAGGATCGAATATTGTGAAGATATTCAGTGATGGAGCGAGAGTCCTTAGTGACACGGGAAAGCTGATCAGGTAAACTGAACACCCGAGTTTGAGACTTGTTCGCGTAAGTGGTATGCAAAGCATACCAAGCTGATTTAGCCGAGTCAGCGGTAGCAACAGTAGAAGTAATGGTGGGTTGGACAGAAGCCATAAGGGCATTTTGGATGAGTTTATCTTGGTGGAACCAAGGTAAGAAGGCAGGATTAGGAGATATGTTCGTACCGAGGACAATCGTGCGATTGGGGGCTGGAGTGGTCCCATCGAGATGGCCAAAGAGGTTGTTGCCATACATAAGCATGGAGAATTGGGCTTTCAGGTGGCGAAGCTGGGTAGCAGGATTGAACTGAATGATTATGTTACTGCCCATTGTGTTATCAGCATTGACAACTGTTGGATTATTGCCATTGTTGTTCCCATTGGAATTGGTCATTGTTGATCTGCGTGAGCGAAGGAAGAAAGGAAAAAAAATTGGATCGTTCTCATTAGAGCGTGAAGAGCCCTGATACCATATAAAGACTAGCTATAAGTAGAAAGACGATGATTTATTAATGACGACAGAAAGTTGCTTAAATAGAATTACAATGGAAAGACTCCTAAACGAAGTGAAGTAATAAAACCTAACTAGACAATAACTGTTGAAACTTAATCCTAAATAAACAGGGATAGGGACTGCTCGAACTTAGTACGACTACATAACTAAATTGACTCGTGATGTTCCAATTCCCCCCCCCCCTCTATTAGTAGATCTTACTCTGTGTTAAAACATGACAAGAAATAGAGAGAGAAGTCACACTTTCTTCCTCATCTGCTCCTTCTGGTGCGGAAGAAGTCTTACTCAAAGAGTCTAATTTAAGGCAACGAAGCATGTCCTTTTGTCTCTTGCAAGAAGTCAGGACACACTTTGAAGTGTTATAAGTTCATGTTGATAATTTTACTCCAATACTTTTAGCTTCCACATCCCAACTTGTTGATCATTCAGCACATGAATTTACTCAGAATCAATACGAATATCGCATGACTCTTCCTTCCAAATAATCAAATCTCTCCTAGGTTCAATAATGATGTTTCTTTTGGAGATATTTCTCCTTATGCTCATTCTGCAGGTTTAATTATCTTTTTTGTAGTTAAATTTGTGTTTTTCCATGCATGTTCATCATTGCAATTAGGGCTAGCCACATGACTCCATTTATGGTGTTTATAAGCTATATCAGTGTTATCACATTGTATTTCCATATATCTAATGTGTACCATATACCAGTATATATAATCCACAATAATTTGTGATTTTTGTGAAACACCCCCTAATTTGTGTCAAGACTGACACTGCTCTGTCAATCAGTGTTGCAAAAATAAAATAGAATAAAATAAATCAAGGATTAGTACAACACCATCCAGTAACCATTACTGGAATACCATAGGAGTCTTCCACAGTTTGGATCTATCATGGAGTAAAAGAATACATTGCCGATTAGGATTATTCAAAATATGCTTTCTTGCAATCTATGCTGTGATCAACAGATATATAGTAGCAACAAGTACATTGTGCCACCCTGTTGGAAATTTAGTTTCAGGTTTTAGAGAAGAACATATTAACTCCGCAGCGGTGGATAGAGTATGTAAGCAACTGTTGCATCAGAGAAGAAACAGGAACCGTGCAACTCTTCTTTGGCATTTCATCTGAATATGTGATGAATAAATAACCACATGCCAATAGAAAGTATGTCTATCACTGTTTCTTCTTCTTGTCAGAGAAGAACATAGTGACTGAAAGAGTTGGTTTTGGTTCTTGTGGAATCAAACTAAATGGAAGATGAATTAATATGAATATTTGGTAGGAAGATAATTAGTACATAATACAAGTCAAAGATTGTATCTTGGTAGGTGAAAGTTAGGCAAACCATAAAATGGTTTGCTATCTTAACCTTGACAATTTTGACACATAGTGATGTCATGGATGACATCAATAGGATGAATTTATTCCTATAAATAGGTAGCTCTTAATTCATTTTCAAATCATCCTTTCACTTGCCTTCTCACCTTCTAAGGCATTGTGTTCTCTCTCTTGTAGTATTTCACTTATATTCTTTGTATAGTGAAATAAATATTGGTGCAGTTGTTCTTTGGTGGACGTAGGATCATTTTGATCCGAACCACGTTAAATATTGTTGTTCTTCCTTGTTCTTTAGTTTCACGTTTCCGCTAACAATTGGTATCAGAGCAAGGTTCTGTCTGAGTATGCTCTGTGGTTGCAGCACAGTCTGAACTTCCACATCAGAAAAGGATTACTTTGGTTTTCTGTAGTTCCAAATACATTGTAGTAGAAAAGGAAGAACAAGTAAAAAAAAAATGAGTTCCATGAAGTTTGAAATTGATAGATTTAGTGGGCGCAACAACTTCAATATCTGGAAAATCCAGATGATAGCGTTACTGCGGAGGGAAGGTTCAATCCATGCTATTGACGGAAAGTACCCCGATAAGATATCGGATTCCGACAAAGAAAAGATTGAAGGAGATGCATTGAGTGCAATCCAACTGTCCCTTGCACCTAACGTACTTTGTGAAGTGAGTACAAGTACCGAAGAGACGGCCAAAGAGTTATGGGAAAAGCTGGAAGGGCTTTACCAGGACCAGTCAGTGACAACAAGGATGTTGTTACAACGGCGTCTTCATACATTTAAGATGGATTCAGGTACTTTGTTGCAAGACCATCTAGATGCGTTCAATAAACTTGTGATGGACTTACAAACTGCTGGAATTAAAAAGGACGAGGAGACACTTGCATGTTCTTTACTATTTTCATTGACTTCAAAATATCGTGATATTGAGAATTCAATGATGTATAGCAAACAACCTATTAAACTTGAGCAAGTGCGGCAAGCACTAAACTCTTGTGATGTGCGGATGCATTTTGAAGGAGACAAAAGTGACGAAGCTAGTGGACTCTTTGTAAGAGGTCGTACTAGCCAAAAGGGAAGGAGCAAATCGAAGTACAGATCAAAGTCTCGTGTGAACAAAAAGAATGCGGAGTGTTGGGGCTGTCACAAGAAGGGGCACTTTGAACGAGATTGCCCTATGTCGAAGTCCAAAGAAAAGGCGAGTGCATCCATTGTTGAGAAAGTACATGATAATGATGATGATTATGTACTAACAACATCATGCAATAATGGAGTCTATGACAACAAATGGATCTTAGACTCTGGTTGTACTCTGCATATGACATTCCGAAAAGATTGGTTCAGCAGCTATGAAACAAGCAGAGGAACTGTATTAATGGGCAATAATGCAACTTGTAAAATAGTTGGCATTGGTTCAGTTCATGTTCGCTGCCATGATGGAATCATGAGGACTATTACAGAAGTCCGTCATGTTCCTGATCTAAAGAAGAATTTGATCTCCCTGGGTACTTTAGATAAACAAGGCTATAAGTACATGAGTGAAGGAGGAACTATGAAAGTGACTAAAGGGTCTTTAGTCATGTTGAAGGCCAAGCTGGAGGATGGCCTCTACACACTTGCGGGAAGCACCATTATTGGCTCTGTAAATGCATCTACAGTGCAGTTATCTAATGATGACAAGGCAAAATTATGGCACATGAGACTAGGCCATATGAGCGCACGAGGATTGGAGATGTTGAGCAACCGCAACCTTTTGAATGGTGAGAAGATCAGCACACTTGAATTTTGTGAGCACTGCGTCTTAGGGAAGCAGAAAAAGGTCAGCTTCAGCACTGGCAAGCACAAGACGGGAGGGGTGCTAGACTACATCCATTCAGATTTATGGGGTCCCTCTAAGCTTCCATCAAAGGGAGGAAAGAGGTATCTTCTCACATTCATTGATGATTTTTCACGAAAGGTTTGGGTGCGTTTCCTGAAGACAAAAGGTGATGCTTTTGAAGCATTTAAAGAGTGGAAGATTTTGGTTGAAAATCAAATTGAGAGGAAAATCAAGTATCTTCGCACGGACAATGGCTTGGAGTTTTGCAGTGAAGAGTTCAATGATTTCTGCAAGGTTCATGGGATCGCAAGGCATAAGACGGTCAGGCACACACCACAGCAGAATGGAGTTGCCGAGAGAATGAACAGAACTCTTCTTGAGAAGGCTCGTTGTATGCTCTTACAAGCTAAGATGTCCAAAGTATTTTGGGCTGAAGCAGTTCATACTGCTTCTCATATTGTCAATCGGTCTCCAGCATCAGCGATTGACTTTAAGACTCCGAATGAGGTCTGGTCAGGTGAACCCTCTAACTATTCATACTTGCGAATATTTGGGTGTCCAACTTATTATCATGTTAATGAAGGTAAGCTTGAACCAAGGGCTAAAAAGGCCATATTCGTAGGGTATGTTGATGGAGTAAAAGGGTACAAACTATGGTGTTTGTCTTTACTCAAATTTGTAGTTAGTAGAGATGTTACCTTTGATGAATCCTCTATACTTGATCCTCGTAAAGTTTCTATGGAGTTATCTAGAAACGAGAACAACGAGCAGGTGGAGCTACCGGTGGAGCTTACCAAGAAACGGGATCAAGAGACTCAAAGTGATGAGTCAAAAGATGCAGAAGAACTTGCTTCCAATGAACCATACACAATTGCGAAGGGAAGGGACAAAAGGCGGATACGGAAACCGGAACGTCTTATAGAGCAAGAAAATCTGATTGCACAAGCGTTCGTAGCTGCAGAAGAAGAGATTAAGGATCTCGAGCCCTCTTCGTATATTGAAGCAACTTCTTGCAAAGATGCTGCACAATGGCAGTTGGCCATGATGGAAGAGATGGAGTCTCTTCACAGAAATGAGACATGGGTCTTAGTTAAAAGGCCAAAGGGGATGAGGACAGTTGGATGCAAATGGGTCTACAAAAAGAAAGAAGGTATTCCAGAAGTGGAAGCTGCTAGGTTCAAGGCGAGATTGGTTGCAAAGGGTTTCAGTCAGAAGGAGGGAATTGACTACAATGAGATCTTTTCTCCAGTCGTGAAACATAGCTCAATTCGCGTGCTGCTAGCATTGGTTGCACAATTTGATTTAGAGCTTCAACAGCTTGATGTCAAAACTGCTTTTTTACATGGTGATCTAGAAGAGACAATCTATATGGATCAGCCTGAAGGTTTCCTAGCTGAAGGAAAAGAAGACCATGTATGCCAACTGAAGAAGTCTTTGTATGGTTTGAAGCAATCCCCTAGACAGTGGTACAAGAGGTTTGATGCATTCATGACTACACATGGATTTTCGAGGAGTGCATTTGATAGTTGTGTGTATCACAAGAAGATGTCTGGTAACTCTATGATTTATCTTTTGTTGTATGTTGATGATATGCTTATTGCTGCTAACAACATCACAGAGATAAATATTTTGAAGAAACTGTTGAGCAAGGAATTTGACATGAAGGATCTAGGAGTTGCAAAGAAAATCCTTGGAATGGAAATTTCAAGAGAAAATGGTGTTGTACATCTTTCTCAGAAGAGGTACATCCGAAAAGTTCTTGAAAGATTCAATATGGATATGAGCAAGCCTGTAAGTACACCTTTAGCTTCTCATTTCAAGCTTTCAGAGTTACAAATGCCTCAATCTATGGATGAGGTGGAGCATATGTCAAAGGTTCCTTATGCGAGTGCAGTTGGTAGCATTATGTATGCTATGGTATGCACACGTCCAGATATCGCCCAATCTGTAAGTATAGTAAGCAAGTACATGGCAAATCCAGGAAAAACGCATTGGGAAGCTGTCAAGTGGATATTGAGATATCTCAAAGGAGCTCCTGATGTTGGCCTAACCTTTCGGAAAAGTGAAGGTATTTCAATTCTCGGTTATGTTGATTCTGACTATGCAGGGGATCTTGATCGAAGGAGGTCCACAACTGGATACATCTTTCCTCTCGTTGGCAGTGCCGTTAGTTGGAAATCGACTTTACAGTCGATTGTCGCTTTGTCTACAACAGAGGCAGAATATATGGCAGCAACGGAGGTAGTGAAAGAAGCTATCTGGTTGAAAGGTTTGGTGGCAGAATTGAGTTCAGCTCAGCTTAAATCAATTCTAAAATGTGATAGTCAAAGTGCTATTCATTTGATTAAAAATCAAAGATTTCATGAGCGCACCAAACACATTGATGTCAGATTTCATTTTATTCGAGATGTCGTAGAAAAGGGAGCTATCAAGGTTGAGAAGGTTATCACAGACGATAACGCTGCAGACATGTTGACCAAAATAGTCCCGCTTGCCAAGTTTGCACACTGCAAGGACTTGGCGGGAGTATGCATCAATTGATGCAACTCTAAGAGAACAACTGCTAGGTGGAGCTGGTATGTTCAACAAAGGTTTGATTCTTCTTGTTTCTTACAATGGGATTGCCCAGTAAGCTTAGAAGTTTTGGCCGGAGTTGTTTATACGCATGCTTGGAACACAAACCAAGGTGGAGATTGAAAGAGTTGGTTTTGGTTCTTGTGGAATCAAACTAAATGGAAGATGAATTAATATGAATATTTGGTAGGAAGATAATTAGTACAAAATACAAGTCAAAGATTGTATCTTGGTAGGTGAAAGTTAGGCAAACCATAAAATGGTTTGCTATCTTAACCTTGACAATTTTGACACATAGTGATGTCATGGATGACATCAATAGGATGAATTTATTCCTATAAATAGGTAGCTCTTAATTCATTTTCAAATCATCCTTTCACTTGCCTTCTCACCTTCTAAGGCATTGTGTTCTCTCTCTTGTAGTATTTCACTTATATTCTTTGTATAGTGAAATAAATATTGGTGCAGTTGTTCTTTGGTGGACGTAGGATCATTTTGATCCGAACCACGTTAAATATTGTTGTTCTTCCTTGTTCTTTAGTTTCACGTTTCCGCTAACAGTGACTTACCGGGTGGCGGATACAGTACGAGAACAGTGGGTTCAACAGAATAACATTAAGCAGAGACAGTAACAGGGCAGCTCTCCTTTGGCATGTCAGTTTAAATGTATAAGTGCATGCCAATAGAGAGTAGCCCTACCACTGTTTCTCTTATAAATTCAAAAATACATTTTTATTCACCAACTCTTTCGGCTTCTGTTTCATCACAACAGAGCCTTCCAAGCTTATATAGATCATTCTTTCTCAGTTTAAGAAACCGTATAAACCCATGGAGAATCAGCATATCCTGCCATTTTTATGTCTTCTTGCTTTTTCTAGGGTCAGAAAACGGGCAACTTTTATCCCTTTTACCATTTCATTTTTGTGGCTCTTCGGTTTCCAAATGCTAGTCTCACTAAATTAGGTACTTTTTGTGACTATATGAAGGGTGTCACTTGACTCTTTTACAACATATCCTTGGTCATATTCCTCATTCTCCTCTTCTTTTGTTCATATCGACATTTCTATGGAGGATCGTTTTTGCCTTTGTGTGGTTTTTCGATTTCCTAGTGTTACATAAGAATACATTCATATAATACCATCCTAGATTCTTGCACCATCTAGTCTTCCCTCAAACCTATGCCCCATGTACCTACATCACATCTATATTTATATCTATATCAATATCGATATCAATGTTAACTTCTAAATTGAAAAGTTGAATCAGCCGAATATCAAGTAATAATTGATAAAAGCCACCTATTTCCAACAGTTGATAAATAAAGTCGTCGAGTCAGACACTACAAGAGTTTAACTATAAAAGCCACTGTTTGGAATAAGGGTGTCCATTGTTTGGAGAAGCAAATAACTACAGAGATATTAGTATAGTATTCTATAACAGAGATCTTAAATTAGTTAAATGGCTAACTGAGCTTTACATTGCTGATGAGGATTTGATTCCCACTTTATAATACGTTCCTCATTTCCCTTTCTCTACCTCTATGTGATAAAAAAGATATAGGAAAAGCAATGGACAAAAAAACTCATATATTAAAAAAGTATAGTATTCTATAAGGACAAAGGCGTTCTCATCATGAATGTCTACCATATTATGTTTATGCAGTAGTTATGTGAGGCAATTTGATTGTTTAGTTTTGTAGGTTTAGAGTCATCTTGATCTCGATAAGTAAGTTATCATATAACAATTCACATTAATCATTCACAAAAACTGTACATTATTTTTCGAAATAATTACTTAATTGATTAAAAAAATTGTGCACTACATTACTCGATATACAAGGGCATTGCAGGTGCTGAGAAATTAGTTCATAAAAACGATCAACTTTTGTTTATAAATTACTCAGTCTATTTCGATTTATATGTCTTAAGTGTTTAAGTCTGTTTCAAATAGGAAGTTGCTCTAGTTCTTTTCCCCCTAAATGACAGAAGAGTATTACGTTGTAAAATGTGATAATATTTTATAATGGTCATTTAGCGTGAGAGACTTTTGGCGCTGGTGGAAGAAACTTAACTCGTTAACTGGTAGTTTTTTGTCTCTCGAAAAGAAGTCTTATTCAATTTTTACTTGTCTTATTATATAGCATCCGGAATTTGACTGTATTGATATATGTTGCTGCAGTTGTTCAGCTTCAACTGTCTTAAGAGTAAACTGGCACAAATGATTACACACTTCAAACTTCTATTATGTCTAACTGTCAGGCAAAGGAAGCAGTACTCTTCATTTCTTGGCCTCTAAAAGAGATGGAATCCTAAAAGTCCCATAACATAAGCAAGAGTGGAATTAGGGAAATTGAAAAGCCGCATGAATAACAAAAATCTAAACCAAATAGAAAACGTAACATAGAAATGTAAAAGAGAAACGAAGAATAGAAAAAATAAGGAATACGACAAAAGGATATGCTGTTTGAAGCTCCTCGAGTCAAATGGCACACACTTCAAAGGCATAAAATCATGCGGCATCAAATTTTTCTTGATGGAATCTGACGAAAATACTTCTAAAGGAGATGCTTTTAGGAAATGAATTGTAAAGGATAAGAAAGTTACCACATTTTTTAACTCTAGAAAAAGCAATCCCATAAAGCAAGAAAATATCCGCGGACAACAACTAGAACCAAAAATCACATAGGATATGCTGATTCTCTTCAAGGGTATAAGGGTTTATACCGTCTCTTAAACTGAGAAGGAATGCCTATAAAAGCATTGAAAGCTCTGCTGTGGTGAACCAGAGAAAGAAGAAAACAAGAGTTGGTAAATGAAAATATATTCTTGATTTTATAAGGGAAACAGTGATAGGGCTACTCTCTATTGGCATGCAATTGTATATTTCAGCTGACACGCCAAAGGAGAGCTGCCCTGTTACTGTCTCAGCTTAATCTACATGCCATTCGGGCACTCATAATATAGTGTGATGTCTTGAAGGTATCAACGTCTACATTGATTTTCAAATTAAATACAAAGCATTAGTTAATTAGTTATCCATAGTGAATGTTCTGTTCTCGTGTTATTCCAAATATCAAGTCTTGTTTAATTTGTTCTGAACCCACCAATTGATTTGAATGCGACTGTGAGATGTATATATTTAAATAAACATTTTAATTTAAAGAGCAGTTATAGCGTTATGAATGATATAACTTTATGTTCTATTTTTTTGAATTTAATCCTCAAATTATTTTTGTTAACTGAAGATTTATATATAGTTCTGATGAATTAGAATGCAACTCCATTGTAATTTTCAGACAAGCTGCTTGGATGGTTCAAAATATATCCAAAGCTAGGAAATTAACACTTTGGAAATTCAGGTTACAGGATGGATGAGGTTCAGCAGATTACACAATTTTCTATCAGGAAAATGTATCAGAAGTACTTACAAAGTGGCTTATCCAAAGGTACTTGTAAAAACTTTTAAGTTTCAAATGTACATTTCAAACTTGGGTAGTTATTCTGGAGTTTGAATTAGTTAAGTTTATAATATTGGTTCGAAATATGTTTTCGCTAGAGGACTCTTTCCCTGTTAATCATGATATTGGGGAGCTCAACATTTGATACGGGAAAGACCAATTGGTTCAGCTGCAGCTCAGAGATCATTTTACAGTTGTAACATTCGACTTGTAGTTTTATTCTTAGCCATCCTATGTGTAAATACAAATACTTGATTCGTTTATGAAATAAAGTTTGATCCATCAATCATTCTCAATTCCACGATTATTTTGTTTCTATAATCTCTTTTTTCTCTCTCGTTACGCCGGGGCATTTCCACCAGGGAAATTTCCATCTAATTTCTGCAAGTCTAGTTCTAACATGGTAATATACTTGTTCCTCTCATTAGAGCATTGTTCGCAACAAATTTTCGTAAGCGCGAAGAATTAACTTCAAGCAAAATAAATAAAAGGAAAATGTGATTTTATTAATGATTCGTTATGAGTACAATTACGTTGTTCTCTTGATTCTCTCTCCTAAGTTTCTCCGCGATTCGAGGGCCTTTAGTAGCGTATTTCCCAAATTGTTGGATGATGTAGACCTCCTTGAGATGTTGTCGATCTCCGGGACGTCGGAAAGCGCTTCCTCGTTGTAAGTCGATCTCCGGAAAGAACTCCGTTGATCACTCCTTCGAAGAACTACTGATGTTGATGTTGTAGCTTTCTCCAATTTGCTGAATGCTTGTTGAAGAGTTTTTTCTGGATCCCTAGAATGTCATGTTCATCCCCTATTTATAGTTGTAGGGGGTGGACAAGGTTGCATATGATTGGCCAAAAGATGTCATTTTGACACTTGGCATGTTGTAATTGGTTCTTGCACTTGACTCGGACTAACACCTCTTTTGGACAGGTGGTGTCACCTTGTTAGTTTCGGATGCCTAGTCACTGTGACACGTGGCATGAGTTTGGGCTTTAAGGTAAAATGGACCTTGGATTTGAACTTTAATAAAATGGACTCATTTATTTGTAAAGCCCAAATGAACATGGATTTAATTCAAATTTTGTATGAAATTGATCCAATTACAATTTATGTGTCTACAAGCATCATATCCTAGAAGCTAGATTTTGTATTTTGGTTGATTTCCAAAAAATATATATGGATAGGGTTCAATTTCTGATTCAGCAGGGGTTTACTCTATTCTACTTCTGATTCAAAAGTTTCACAACGGATTTACGGCGATACTTAAGGCGTTCATGATGATGTATTATTTCAGGCATGGTGACTGATCTTAGCATTTATTCTAAGTTGAAGATTTACCCTTACTGGAAAGGGTTCAATGATATGATATTGCTTGGATCACTAGCTCCTTATCTAGCAACATTTCTAATTTATCTTTTTTGTAGTTAAATTTGTGTTTTTTCCATGCATGTCATAATTGAAACTAGGGTTAGATACTTGAATCTTTGGCTCTGGGGCCGCTATCCACATGACTCCATGTTTATAAGCTATATCAGTGTATATCAATTGCATTTCCGTATATCTCATGTATACCATTTATATCTGTACTAGTCTTCAGAACGTGCGTTGCACGTTTATTTTAAACTATTTAATATAAATTTTGTACTACAATCAATAATTTGTAAATGGTACATATATAGTATTGTACATGTTCTACACCAATAATTTTGTAATGTCCAAATAAGTAACATCTATTTAATTATTTAAACATAAACTTCTTTATATAAATAGAGAACATATTTAACTTAAAATGAATAAGAAGAGAAACATTATAAAAGAACATTTAAAACAATTATGAAAATAACTTTCAAAAACTGACATATTAACATACTTTAGTAAGAAGATCAGATGAGATTTATAAGTTAATTTTCATTTTTAGGTGACTTTAAATAGGAAAATTTTAGGTGAGGGGAGATGAAAGGAAAAAATAAAAGAGACCTATTAGTTTTCTAATTAATTTTGTAACCTTTAGTCTTCACCTTTAATTCATTGAACAATATCATTAGAAGTCTTTTTGTCTTCTTGATAATAATTGTTTCTAACAATTTAATATTAATTAACCATCAACATAAATAAATTGTAACCGGAAGAATTTGATAAATTTGATATTGCTTAATGTTTAATCCTCCCTTATAGTAATTAAAATTTACTATTTAATATTTAGTTAACAATTATTAGACGATTAATATTTTTATATGATATAGGGACAAAATGTAATCTAATTTTTGCCTAATATTCCTTCCACGTTTAGTATATTATTATTATTATTATATTATTATTATTATGATGCTTATTATATGATATGACGGAGATTAAATTAAATATACATATAGATAATAAATGATAAATATTATTAAATTAGATATTTTAATTAGAAATTAATCTAAGGAAGTACAAAAGTTATTAATATTTTTATTATTAAAATGAGACAATTTAATATTTAAATTAACTAATTAAATGTTATTAATCAAATTTCAATTTAGTACAAGGTCAAAATGGTAATTCAACTTTTCACTTTAGAGTTAAGCATATTTAATATTTAATTAATTAGATATTTTATTACTTTTTAATTTAGTATAGGGGCAAAATAGTAATTCAACTTTACACTTTAGAGCTTCATGCTTATAATAATATATGATATGTAATCCACGAACATCTGTGATTTATGTGAAACACCCCCTAGTTTGTGTCAAGACTGACAATGCTTTGTCAATCAGTGTTGCAAAAATCACAAAAAGAAATCAAGGATTAGTGCAACACCATCAGGAACCTTTACTGGAAAATTAGTATACCATAGGAGTCTTTTACAGTTTGGAATTTGGATCTATCATGGAGTAAAAGAATACATTGCAGATTAGGATTATTCAAAATATACCTTCTCGCCATCTACATTTTGATCAACAGATATAGAGTAGCAACAAGTACATTGTGCCACCCTGCTGGAATTAGTTTCAGGTTTTAGAGAAGAACATATGAACTCAGCAGCGGTGGATAGAGTACGCACTACAACAAAAATTACCATTAGCGGCATTTAATTCTTGATTGCCGCTAAATATGTATTTTTAGCGGCAATTGTAACTCTTTGTATATGTCCCTAAAGCCTTTAGCGACATTGGTTCTAATGGCACTTAACTAATGCCGGTAAAGACTTTAGCACCATTTATTAGTGTCAATATTTAATGCTGCTAAATGTTGTTTTTGTTGTAGTGAAGTAAACATCTTTTGCATCAGAGTTATAACATTAAGCAGAAATAGTAACCGTGTTGGCATTTCATCTGAAATATGTGATGAAAAGATGACCACATGCCAATAGAGAGTATTCCGGTCATTGTTTCTTCTTGTTAGAGAAGAACATAGTGACATGTCGGTGGCGGATACAGTATGTAAACTGTGGTTCAACAGCTGCTCCATCAGAATAACACTAAGCAGAGACAGTAACAGGGCAGCTCTCCTTTGGCATATCAGCTTAACTATATCACTGCATGCCAACAGAGAGTAGCCCTACCACTGTTTCCCTTATAAATTGAAGAATACATTTTTATTCACCAACTCTCATTTTTCTGCTTCTGTTTCATCACAGCAGAGCACTCCTAGCTTATATAGATCATTCCTTCTCAGTTTAAGAGACGGTATAAACCCATGGAGAATCAGCATATGCTGCCTCTTTTGTGTCTTCTTGTGTTTTCTAGGGTCAGAAGCTGGAACTTCCATATCCCTTTTACCATTTCATTTTGTGGCTTCTCGGTTTTTGAATGCTAGTATCACTTAATTAGGTGGTCACTTGATTCTTTTACAGCATATCCTTGGTCATATTCCTCATTTTCCTCTTCCTTTGTCCATGTCGACATTTCTATGTTATATGTAGGGTCGTTTTTGCTTTCGTGGCTTTTTGAATTCATAGTGTCACTCTCACTTAATTAGGCTAGTAAATTTTTTCAAAAGTGTCTTTTTGAGTTCTCTCATATTACTCAAAAGTGTCATCATTTGTTCCAGTTTGCATATCACGCTAACCTGAACTAATTACCTATCTGTGGCAGTTTACAATCATTTTGCACCTTTCAACACGGTGGTATGGTATTAATTTAGTGAATTTTGGTGATATATGATGCTGCAGTTGTGCAGCTTCAAATGTCTTTAGAGTAAACTGGCAGAAATATTGATACACTTCGAACATTTATTACGAGTGAACACAACAAGCACCTTACACGAACTTTTATTATGTCTAACTGTCAGGCAAAGGAAGCAGTACTCTTCATTTCCTGGCCTCTAAAAATTCCATGACATAAGCAAGAGTGGAATTAGGGAAATTGAAAAGCCGCATGAATAACAAATATCAAAATTCAAAACCAAATAGAAAATGTAACATAAAAGAGAAGAGAAGAACATAAAAAATAAGGAATATGATGAAAGGATATGCTGTATTTCTCTCCTTGAGTCAAATGGCACACACTTCATCAAAGGCATAAAATCATGCAGCATCAACTTTCAGCAACTTTTTCTTGATGGAATCTGATGAAAATATTTTTAAAGGAGTTGCTTTTAGGAAATGAAATTGTAAAGGATAAGAAAGTTGCCACAATTTGTAACTCTAGAAAAATCAATCCCATAAAGCAAGAAGATATCCGCAGACCACAACTAGAACCAAAATCACATAGGATATGCTGATTCTCTCCAAAGGTTTATACAGTCTCTTAAACTGACAAGGAATGCCAATAAAAGCATTGAAGGCTCTGCTGTGGTGAACCAGAGAAAGAAGAAAACTAGAAAATGAAAATATATTCTTGAAAAATTGTAAGGGAAACAGTGATAGGGCTACTCTCTATTGGCATGCAATTGTATATTTCAGCTGACACGCCAAAGGAGAGCTGCCCTGTTACTGTCTCTGCTTAATCTACATGCCATTCGGGCACTCTTAATATATACAGTGTGATGTCTTCAAGGTATTTTCCTACTTTTCGTAGTGAATCGTTGTGTCTCATGTTATTCCAAATATTAAGTCTTGTTTACTTTGTTGTGAACCCACCAATTCATTTGAATGTGAATATTCAAATGTACATTTAAATTTAAAGAGCAGTTATACCGTTATGAATGATATAACATTCTAATTTTTCTATTTAATCCTCATATTATTTTGTTTACTGAAGATTGATACATAATTCTGATGAACTAAAATTCTACTCAATTGTATATCTCAGCTTGGATGGTTCAAAAGATTCCCAAAGCTAAGAAATTAACACTTTGGAAATAGGATGGATGAGATTCAAAGGTACTTGAAGATTTTCGGGAAGTTTAAAATGTATACATTTCAAACTCAGGGAATTATTCTGGAGTTTGAATTAGTTAAGCTTATAATATTGGTTTGAAATAATGTCTTCTCCAGAAGACTCTAGCTCTGTTAATCATGATATTGGGCAGCTCAACATTAATTCGGAAAAGGCCAAGTGGTTCAGCTGCAGCTCAAAGACCATTTTACTGTTGTAACATTAGACTTGTAGTTTTATTCTTAGCCATTTTATGTGTAAGTACATTAATCATTCTCTTTGTTTATATAATCTTCTTTTTCTCTCCTGTTAAGCCGAGGCATTTCCACCAGGGAAATTCCCATCTGATTTTTGCAAGTCTTAATTCTAACATGGTAACATAGCAGGCAAATTAACTAAACTTTTTACTTTCATTAGAGCAACATATCCTTGAAGCTAGAGTTTGTATTTTGATTGATTTTCAAAAAAATATATATGGATAGGGTTCAATTTCTGATTCAGCAGAGGTTTACTCTATTCTACTTCTGATTCAAAGGTTTCACAATGGATTTATAGTGATATTTAAGGCGTTCATGATGACGTCTTGTTTAGGGCAAGGTGACTGATCTTAGCATTTATTATAAGTTGAAGATTACCCTTACTTGGACAAGGTTCAACGATATGATGATTGCTTGGATCACTTATTCCTTATCTAGGAACATTCCTACTAGTGTTTCAGGGTAAATGACACTAATAGGGAAACTTTTTTGAACATTAATGAGAGATTTTGGGTGATCAAATAGGTCTAAGTTCATCCAATTTCAAATGACATTGTTCCATTTCCCAGAGAACTTCAAACATTGCCTCATATTTCACTAGACTGTGAAGCCTTTGGGATGAGATGAGGGGTCATATGCTCTTGTGGCCCCTTACCCAAGTTTGTACAAGAACTGAAATTGTTTCGGTTCCTAAATTGGTTGAATAATTTCTACTCCACATTTATGAGCAATATACTTATGATATCTCTCCTTCCCTCTATTAGTAGATCTTACTCAGTGTTAAAACATGACGAGAAATAGTGAGAGAACTCACATTTTTCAGGCTTCTCCACTAAATCAGCCTCATTTTCTTTCTCAACTGCTCCTTCTGGTGCCGAGAGAAGTTTAACTCAAAGAGTCTAATTCAAGGAAACGAAGCATGTCCTTTTGTCTCTTGCAAAAATTGCAAGAAGTTAGGACACATCCCAATTTGTTGATCATTCAGCACATGAATTTACTCAGAAGCAATAGACATATCTCATGTCTCCTCCATCCAAATAATCAAATCTCTCCTAGGTTCAATAATGATGTTTCTTTTAGAGAGATTTCTGTTAATTATATTTTTTTATAGTTAAATTTGTGTTTTTTCATGCATGTTCATCGTTGCAATTAGGCGCCGCTAGCGACATGACTCCACTTATGGTGTTTATAAGCTATATCAGTATATATCACATTGTATTTAACTCGGCTGTGGCGGATAGAGTTTGTAAACAACTTTTGCATCAGAGTTATGACATTAAGCAGAAACAGTAACCGCACAACTCTCCTTTGGCATTTCATCTGAAATATGTGATGAATAAATAACCGGATGCCATTAGAGAGTATCCCTATCACTGTTTATTCTTGTTAGACAAGAACACAGTGACTTCCCGGAGGCGGATACAGTAGGTATTGCATCAGAAATACACTAAGCAGAGACAGTAACAGGGCAGCTCTCCTTTGGCATGTCAGTTTAAATATATCACTGCATGCCAATAGAGAGTAGCCCTACTACTGTTTCCCTTATAAATTCAAGAATATATTTTTATTCACCAACTTTCTTTTTTTCTCATTTTTCTGCTTCTGTTTCATCACAGCAGAGCCTTCCAAGCTTATATAGATCATTTTCCTTCTCAGTTCCTAAAAGGGTATAAACCCATGGAGAATCAGCATATCCTGCCATTTTTGTGTCTTTTTGCTTTTTCTAGGGTCAGAAAATGGGGAGCATTCGTATCCCTTGTACCATTTCATTTTGTGGCTTTTCGGTTTCTGAATGTTAGTATCAGTATATTAGGTGTTTTTTGTGACTGCGAAGTGTGTCACTTTGACTCTTTTACAGCATATCCTTGGTCATATTCCTCATTTTCCTCTTCCTTTGTCCATGTCGACATTTCTATGTTAATATGTAGGGTTGTTTTTGCTTTCGTGTGGCTTTTTGATTTCCTAGTGCCACTCTCACTTAGTTAGGCTAGTAAATTTTTCAAAAGTGTCTTTCTGAGTTCTCTCATATTACTCAAAAGTGTCATCATTTGTTCCAGTTGAACTAATTAACTATCTGTGGCAGTTTAAAATCATTTTGCAC
Organism: Solanum pennellii; assembly: GCF_001406875.1. NCBI lineage: Eukaryota > Viridiplantae > Streptophyta > Magnoliopsida > Solanales > Solanaceae > Solanum > Solanum pennellii. The sequence goes on along the minus strand of NC_028639.1, from coordinate 4,070,061 downwards.
CTTTCAACACGTCCAGATGGTATTAATTTAGTGAATTTGTGTGAAACAAAAAGCAGTCCTTACAACTTAATACATTCAAGTATGGTGAAGCTGGACAATTGGCGTCGAAGTCTAGATCAATGTTACACACAAATACTTTCATATGATACCACCCTAGTTTGTTTTTTACACCGGCAAGATTCTCATGCTGAATTTCTGCCCCATATAGCTGTGTTGCACTTGCATATATAAGACGCGACAAGAGCTAAGGGGTTCAATTGAATCCTATTTGAATTAGGGAAAATGAGTTTTTAGTTATTACATATATATAAATTGTTGAATCTCGTTGATACTAGGGAAAATTATATCAAAGCGATTCAATGTGATTTTCTAGTATTTTTCATGAATTTCTTGCAGCCTGCTTCTGTAATACCAGCCTAGCTAGTTTCTTGCACCAGCAAGTCTGTTTTTCAAACCTATGCCCCATATACCTACATATTTTTTCAATTTGTGCTTTTTCTTATATAGCATCCAGTACTGGACTGTGTTGATATACGCTGCTGCAGTTATGCAGCTTCAAATGTCTTAAAGACTAGAACAGGCACAACTGATAATATATTTGGAACTTTTATTACGAGTGAACACAACAAGCACCTTATTCGAACTTTTATTATGTCTAATTGTCAGGCAAAGGAAGCAGTACTCCTCATTTCATATAGCCTCTAAAAGCGCTGGAATCCTAAAAATCAAAACCAAATAGATAATGTAACATAGAAATGTAAAAGAAATAAGAAGAAGAGAAAAAATAAGGAATATGATAAAAGGATATGCTGTATTTCACTCCTTCAGTGCAATGGGCATACACTTCGAAGGCATAAAATCAACTTTCAGCAACTTTTTCCGGAGGGAATAATCTGATGAAAATATTTTTAAAGGAGTTGCTTTCAGGAAATGAAATTGTAAGGGATAAGAAAGTTACACATTTTTTTCCCCTAGAAAATGTTGGGTTTTATTTGCCCTAAATTTCTTACCATAAATAGGTTTTCCTTTTAGGAAAAGGTTTTGGATTGACTAATCCTTTTCAGGTAGGAAAAGGTTTAGGACTCTATAAATAGAGGCATGTTCCTTCTAACTTAATCAGCATTCACAATGTAGTCTTAAGGGCTTTGAGAGTTTTGGTTAGGGAGAGAATTTGTGGGTCACAAGCTTGATACGTTATCACTTGTGTGAACCTCCCATGTATTCCGAGTGAATTGGTTGAGGTTGTTTCTCTCTGTATTTTGTACTCTCATATTTATAGTGGATTGCTCATCTCCTTTGTGGACGTAGGTCGATTGACCGAACCACGTTAAATCTTTGTGTCTTTTGGTATATTTCTCGTTGTCTTCTTACTCGTGGTCTTTCGAGGTTTGCATTGCTAGCTTCCGCGTTTACACCTGCTTATTTTCGGTCCTAACAGAAAAAGCAATCTCATAATACAAGAAGATATCCGCAGACCACAACTAGAACCAAAAATCACATAGCATTATGCTGATTCTCTCCAAGGGTTTATACTTTATACCGTCTCTTAAGCTAAGGACTGCCTATAAAAGCATGGAAGCTCTGCTTTTATGAACCAGAGAAAGAAAAAACGAGAGTTGATGAATGAAAAATATATTCTTGAATTTATAAGCGAAACAGTGATAGGGCTACTCTCTATTGGCATGCAATTGTATATTTCAGCTGACACGCCAAAGGAGAGCTGCCCTGTTACTGTCTCGGCTTAATCTACATGCCCTTCGGGCACTCTTAATACAATGTAATGTCTTGAAGCTATTTTTCTACTTTTCGAAGTGAATTGTTGTGTTCTCATGTTATTTCAAATATTAAATCTTGTTTACTTTGTTCTGAACCCACCAATTCATTTGAATGCGACTGTGAGATGTATACATTCAAATGTACATTTTAATTTAAAGAGCTGTTATACCGTTATGAATGATATTACATTCTAATTTTTGTATCAAATTATTTTTGCTAAATGAAGATTTAAACATAGGTCTGATGAATTAGAATTCACAAGCTGCTTGGATGGTTCAAAAGATATCCAAAGCTAGGAAATTAACACTATGGAAATTCAGGTTACAGGATGGATGAGGTTCAGCAGATTACACAATTTTCTATCAGGAAAATGTATCAAAAGTTACAAAGTGACTTATCCAAAGGTTCTTGCAAAAGTTCCGAAGTTTCAAATGTACGTTTTCAAACTCGGGGAATTATTCTGGAGTTTGAATTAGTTAAGTTTATAATATTGGTTCGAAATAGTGTTTTCCCCAGAGGACTCTAGCCCTGTTAATCATAATATTGGGCAGCTCAACATTGTAACATTAGACTCGTAGTTTTATTCTTAGCCATTCTATGTGTAACTACAAACTCTTGATACATTTATGAAATAAAGCTTGATACATCTTATCCAAATATATGACTGATCATTTATAAAAACAAATCAGCTCAGACACCTGAAAATATTTCTCACTACTTTATTCTTTTCTGTTATATGTCAAATGGAAGGGGAAAAAAATTAGTTAATTATTGTGATGGAAAACTAATATGCTACGAAAATTAAAGGTCAAATACATAAACAAATGTATGAAGTTGTTGGGTTTCTCCCAGCTATCTCAACTATGCTATTTTCCTATTGCATCATTGAATCACCCATTATTTGTTCCTTTTAAACACCGTTGGCTGATGTGGAACCAAATTTTGTGAAGGGTATTGATAGGGGATATATATGTTGTTCCAGAACTCATTAGTCCAATTGATAGTGAAACTATTTGAGAATAATTGTGTTTTAAAAAAAGTCATTTGAACACATTAGAAAACAAATGAGACTAACACATAGTTTGTCTTCATTCATTCAATCAAAATCATTACAATACGAACACAATTGAAGGCATTTACAATAGAAAAGCTGATTGAAATCAGTCAAAAGTATTTAAAAAGGAACAAATTATGAGTGATTCAATGATTCAATAGGAAAATGGCATAGTTGAGGTACCTGAAGGGAAAACCCCGACAAGTTTAGGAATCTGTTTATGAATTCAGCTTTTACTGCGACACAGTCAAAAATAGTTTCATTTCTTTTTTAAATTAGAAATATAATGTAGATGGAAAAAAGAATATGATGGAGGATATGCTGTTTGAAGGTCTTTTATAAACATTTTTTTTATTTCACCTATAAATTCATGGAGAAGGCAACTGGGGAATCTGATGAACACACTTTTTTTAAAAGGACCTTTCACCATATGGAATTGTAAAGGGATAAAAAAGTTACTCCCATATTCTTGCCCTAAAAAAGGTAACACAGGCTATAGCATAAATATCACAGGATATGCTGATGCTCCAATGGTTTATTCTGTGTCTTAAATTGAGAATGAGTGCTCTATAAAAGTGTGGAAACGCTCTTTTGTAATGAATCAGAAGCAGAAAAAATGAAAAAAGACGAGTTATTATAAGTGAAACAGTAGGATCGAATCCACACACACTTATGAATTAAGAACACAAGAACTTTCAAGAGAAAGATCTAGAGAGAGAAAGAGAGAGATCAATATTTCGTGGTAATACCCCGTGAGTAAACTTGCACGGCAATGGGGTATATATATTAATAAATCAGAGTATTTTTTATTACAGAGAATAAATAGTAAAGCCTAAAATTTAGATCGGGGAGCTGCCCCGAACCCCTCCTTCGGATAGGGGCTCCCGCCCCCCATAACCCCTTGGCAACCTCACCGCATAGGCTTAACCGCGTAAACAGTTATCTATATTAATCAGACTCCATAACCTAACAATCTCTATTGGCATATGCCGTTTATCACACATTACAGCTGACACGCCAAAGGAGAGCTGCCCTATTACTGTCTCTGTTTAATCTTAAACGAACAACTTTGTTAATAGTTGATTCTATAGATTCTCCAACACCCACAGTTTTAGGTGAATAAATTTTTAATCAGATTTAGCAACTTTTGTTGAATGTCAATAATTGATAATACGATTCAACACTCAAATAAACTCGCATTTGAATTAATATAACCTTGAATCGTGATTTTAAAGCTGTATTTTGTTGTCAAAATTTCAAGTTTATACTTCACTAATTAGTTGAGCAGTATGTTTTGGAGCTCGAATTCAAAGTTGAAAACAGATTTGAGGGGGTTGGGTGAAGAATTTGAAATTCATTATTGTTGGACCTTGAAGAAACAGATCATATGTATTCTACCCATGTCATATGCAACAGTTATATACATGATATACATATAATTAATTTTCTGTAATTTTTCAGGAAAAAAAGAAGATACAATTACCTAATTTTTTGTAATATCTTTGGGGTAGGGATGGCAATGGGGCAGATGTGGGGCGGGGTCGATTGAAGGCTATGCGAGGCGGGACGGGTTTAAGGTTGTGTGTGGCGGGTGGAATGTTGGACGGGTTCAAGCGAATTAATTTTTTAAAATTGGGGGGGGGGGNCGAATGTTGGGCGGGTTGAAGTGGATTTTTTAAAATTAATGTGGGGCGGGAAGGATTACGGGTATTTATGATTTTATGTGGGTTCAAACTTACTTTTAACTTTTTGCATGTTATAAGAGTTATAGAGCATTATTATTAAGATAATTTCATTAAAGCTACTAAAATATTAAAGATAATAAATGAAAATAGTTCAATAAAAAAGACAAACGGGTTTGAAAAATACTCCAACTTTGGCCGAAATTGTTGTTACGATACCAAACTTTATGGAGGACCTTTCATCTCCCCCTCCCCCCCCCCCAAACTATTTAATAGTGTATATTTTATCCGCAAAATTTAATAGTATATTTTAAATGTATATATGTGCTCACGTGGACACATTACTATTTATAATTATGCAATATCTTTAGTGTCCATGTGGGCGAGGTTTTAACCAAACTAAGCTATTATATAAAGCCATTCACCAAAATAATATGTTTTTCTAAAATTTTACAAAACTAGTATAAACGTATTCCACAGTAACGTTTTAGGATATATTTTATTTTTTAAAAGTTGATGGCGTCAGATTGATATACGTTACTCACAGTAACGTTTTACTCTTAAAACGTTACTCACAGTAACGTTTTAGGAGTAAAACGTTACTGAAAATAACGTTTTAGGAGTAAAACGTTACTTACAGTAACGTATATCAACCTAATGCTGTTAGTTTTTTTTAAAAAAAATATACCCTAAAACGTTACTGTGAAATACGTTTATACTAGTTTTGTAAAATTTTAGAAAAATGTATTACTTTGGGAAATTGTTTTATATAATGGCTTAGTTTGGTTAAAAATTCCCATGTGGGCACATATATATTTTTAAAATATATTATTAAATATGCAGAGGTAAAGGTGATACAATTGCTTACTTGTTTCTCAATTAACCTCTAAAAAATAAATTTTTAATTCGTTATCCTATTAAATTAATACAACTTAATGAAAAAATAAATTTATTTTTATGAATTTTATTTTTAGTATCAAACTTAACCAGAAAAAAAATATTAAAAAAATTATGTGCGGTGAGCCGGTGACTTCATGCGAAGCGGGTTGAAAATGAAAAAAATCGTTATGCAAGATGGAACATAAGCAAATTAAAAATTTTATAGGTTAAACTCAAATCGACCCATTGTCATCTCTACTTTTAATGGACAATTACATAGAATTTCTATTTTATGGTATTTCATACGAGTCTTTGTACATATTTTCGCTGTAAACCAGCACAAGTAATCATATCGTGCTTACTAGATCGAGGATATTCACAAAAACTATTTTTGCTATAATTATTTGGGGAAATTTCATAAGCTAAAATGTAAAATATAATAGGCCTCTTTAGCTAGAGTTTGTTTATTTACATAGTTTAGCTATAATTTTAATGGCTAAATGTGTTTGTATACTTTAATTTTTTTTTCATTGATTATACAAATTATTTATTAAGTCCCCTTATATGATGTGGCAATTTTTGTTATAAATAAGGAAAATGATTCCTTAATTTATGGTTATTATATCTAATTAAAATTCCTTACCTGATATGACTTCTTTCTTTTTTTTCACTAAAAAAAATTCGACTAGTTATATATAATAATTGTATAGGTATATAACTGAATCAAGTTTTTAAAAAAATTATAGTTGAAAAGTATATCTATTTGTATAAACAATATGATATATAACAGTTATGTTAACGAATTAATTGTTACATATATATATCTTGTATTTGTAGTTAAAGTTTATAATGGAATACTTGTATGTGTCTTAAAATTATGAAATATATACAAATAGATCATATTTTAAACCAAAGAAATATACATATAAATAAAAATATCTAATATATTTAGTTGTATAATTATAAAATATTAGACTTGCCTAACTATAATTTTTAAAATTGGATGAATGAAATTTTCAAATTTTGAATTTGATAAGTTACATTAGGAAAAGAAGTGAGATATTTTAGAAGATAGATTATTAGATTAATGGGTGTGATAACTGAGAGATTGTTTTGATTTGTATAAAGGGAAAATGCTCAAATATGCTACTGTACTTTCAGAAAAGGTTCATTTATGCCATCACTTAAAAGTTTAGCTCATTTATGTCATTACCTTTAAAGAAAAGGCTCATTCATGCCATTATTTTTTAACGGTGATTTTGTAAAACCATTTTTGACATGTGGCCAATTATAATTCGGTCACGTTTTCAATTTTTTTAATAAAAAAAATCATAATTTTGAAAAAAAAAATTGAATTAATTATTTTTTATTTTTTTTATTAAATAAATTGATAAGTTGTCCGAATTATCACTTGCCACGTCATCAATTTTTTAAATAAAAATAATCAAAATTCTGAATAAAAATTGAATTATTTTTTTTATTTTTTTAATTAAAAATATGACATGGCCGAATTATAATTGGGCACGTGTCAAAAATGGTTTTGCAAAACCACCGTTAAAATATAATGACATGAATGAGCCTTTTCTAGAACGAAGTTAGTTCTTAATTCCCACAGTTTTTGCAGTGCTTCTTCTACCTATCTCGATCAAAAGCCCCTTCTTTCCTCGTCCGAGGGACTTTTTCTTTAGAATTTCTTAATAGAAAGAAGAAATCCGCTGTTCGGAAGAGAATACAGAGAATCCGCGAGGAGCTAAAAGAAAACCGTTGCTATCCGGCTATCTAGAAATTCAATGTTCTTTAACAGTAATGGCATAAATGAGCCAAACTTTTAACTAATGGCATAAATGATCCTTTTCTAAAAGTTCGATGCATATTTGAGCCTTTTCCCTTGTATAAAAGATGAAAGAGAAGCTTACATGTTTTAATACAAACAAACCCATTAATTACCATATGTTAGCTTGATTATTTAATTTTTTTCCCTAATTTTATATATTTCAAGACTAACAATATACATTCTTAGCTATAACCCAAAACTATTGATGGTATATACTTAGCCTCAACACATATTAACAACGTTTTTAATTAGCGATTGAATACAAGTACAATTGTCACCAGATTAAGCTATAAAAATAGCTACAAATTTTGAATTTGTGACAAATAATCTTTTTTTCTTTATTACGATTACAATATCTTGTGGCTACTAAATTTCAACAATGATGGGTGATTAACATCATTACTCACCACCCAAAGAAAATCTTACCTATAAAAATATATGTAATTAATCATGACCACATAATGTGCAATTCATATAACATATGATTTTCTTCCTTTTAAAAAAATGCTAACTACAATTATTTATGGAGGGTGTCTAATCAGAATACCTTCATGAATTTCATATTCCAATAGCACCAAATCTTTCTGGTGGTCCTTAAGCACTACGTTAATTTTGGCTAAACGTAAATTAAAATAAATTGAGTTAATAATAAATATATTATTCGAGTTAAAATGAAATAAACAGTAAATTATAGCTCAAGTTATTCAACTCTTACTACGGTTAAGTTTTTTGTTATTTTTTATAATTTTGTATAACATATCAAACAAGAAGGGGAAAGCTAGTGGGAGAGTCTGCGACTAAAAATTTTACTATTTAAATAACGTTAATTAAATGTATAAGTTGTTGAATTTATTGTTTTTAATCCTATCCAAAAGAGCTCTCATATTTACTTTCTTGATGATTCGAACTCATAATCTTAAAATTGATAATTTATTTATGTGTTTCTTCTTTTTGAAATTCTTGTTAAGGGGGAGTTAACATCTATTTGATTCACTTTGTAATTTATTAATTATACACTGAGTTTGTAATTTATTAGTTGTACACTTTTAATAAATTTATATGTATATATCTAGAGTTAAAATTATTAAATTCTGATAAAATTATATATCGCATCAGTGAGCTCCTAGATAGTAAGATACAAACAACAGAAACGTATTTGCACACTTACCAAAATAAAATAGAAGCACATCACACCATCAGCAGTACTTTCTTGCTGAATGGCTCTGTTTTTTTCTTTTTGAAGAATATTTCTTAGCCTCCACCGTTAATATAAAAAAATGACATTCAGTTTTTATGCATAAAAATGAAATAAAATTACGAAAAANTATATATATAGTTTTAATAATTTGACAAGAATCTTGTGAAGGGATCTGATTTATGGTGCGATATATTCTTTCTACTGCCAGGCTGGAAAAGGTACAAATAGTTGGTGCACAGTCTCCAACTGATAACTTGACAAACCCAGTAATCTTGTGAAGGGACATCGTGCGACATACTCCTCACTGTCAGGCTAGAAAAAGTACAGTTGGTTGGTGCACAATCTCCAATTGTGGCAAAAAGGGCAAAGACCTAGACCAATGGCGTGGTCTCGGAGGTTGCTACAACTTTAGTTTTTGCAACTTGAAAATTCTCAAGAATTCTTGCAAAGACTCACAAAAGCGAAAATTCATCCTCAAGATCAACTCGAACCAAATAGAGCTGCAATCTTAATGGTCTTAGGATTAATTCTTTTGTACATACATTGTAAATTTGCTACATCTATAAAGGAATCAGATAGTTGTTTGGTGTGAAAATCTTAAATCAGTTGAGTCCAACTGATTTAGTGGGCACCTTGTGTGTTGCTTAGTAAAGTCTAAGTCATCCAGAGCGTGGTATTTTAGTGGGCAATCTACGTGTTGCTTAGTCAAATTCTAAGTCATCTAGTGGTGATAGCTTAATGTGCAGTGTGGTATCTGATTAGGCTTATTAAATGATAAAGTTATCACTTAAACATGAGATTAATAAAAGAGAAAATTGTATTTCACTGCAATTGTATAATTCGCAATTGTATAATTCGTTGGTCTTTTTCGCTGCTATATTTGCATAAAATTTGCATTTGTCTACAATTGAATTGAAGTAAAATGTCTGTAAATTATATAATTAAGTGCATAGCACGAATATATATGTTTTTGCATGTGTATATACAATTTTCTCTCGCTTTATACAAAACAGAAATACAATTTATACACTTCTGTGTATAAAGCGAGAGAGGCAAGCAGAGGAAGAGTGGCGAGCGAGAATGAGAGAGTGGCGAGCGAGATTTTTGGGAGAGAGGTGTCTGGCAATTTTTTGCAAAGGTTTGCTATGGAGCACAATTAAATTAAACCCTAGCTAGTCCATTTATTTTAGGTTATTAGTTTGCTATTATATATAATTTTCCCATATTTGAATTGTAAAAGTTATTTCTCCCAATTTAATTATTTCGGATGTATTTAGTATGAGGAGATTAATTTTTTTTTAAATGTTTTCTTGTTTCTCCACATTTGTTTGTATAAAAACTTTTTAAAAATATTTTCTTCCAAAAGTGAAATTTATTAAGATGAAAAAATTAATTTTGTTAATATAACTATATAAGTAAGGAAAACAGATTTTGTCGGTGATTACGTATAAACTTTATTAGATTTTATAGTTTTTGCTTGATTACGTATAAACTTTGTTAGAATATTAAAAAAAGTAAAATAATAAATATTTAAAAAAAAAAAAAGAATCTAGAAAAATATTTTCCTGTTTGTACCAAACATCCCCTAATGTCCTTAGCTTTAAGTTGCCTAATCATGGCTGAACTAGCTACAATACAATAGGACGAGAGATAACATTAATTAAATGAATCCAGCATTAGTCTTAAATAAATCAGTCTTTATTTTTTTCAAGTAGATTAAATAGACAACACATATTTTGCGTCAACATCAAATAATTTAAATATATGTAATTCACATAAAATAAGAACTTTTTCAACTTCATCATATGATGAGTCTACATTCAAGGAATTTCTATTTCAAGCATATCAATTGTATCGGTCTTAATTCTATAGCTCATGCGACTAATTAACATAAACATAAATAAATAAATTTTAAGTCTAATTCAATTTCACATTAACAATAAACATAAATAAATAAATTTTAAGTCTAATTCAATTTCAAAAATTAGTTAGTGAAGGAGAATTATCAAGATTTTATATATGAAGATGAATTTTTTTTCAATTAATATGACATTTTTCAACATTATTGTTAGACTTCACCTCACGTCTAAAGTTAAATATCTGATGCATAACAAATCATTGAATTAGTGAGGGCCTAACATTAGTACATAATAATTGAGATGAATCTTTCTCTAATGCTTATAAATAAAAATAATAATGTTCAAATTCATATAAAATAATTATTTATTTATTGATTTAGATGTAGAACTTTTCAACAATGTAGAGAGAACAAAATGACATGACCTCTCGGAAAAACATATAAGCAATAAATTTTGAGCCCTTTGGCTCTTTTTGACCAAAAAAAAAAAGGAAAATTATATAAGCATGTGGTTATGAATTGAATTATTATTGTACATCTCTATTGTTTAAATTTATTTGTTGAATTTAATTTAACGAGAAATTAAAGTAAGTAGAAAAAAAATCTTAAATAAAAATATGTAGAACACTTGACTTATACTTCCTCTGTTTCATTTTGTATGTTATGTTTTTATTTTTTGCAATAAGAAATAATGTAACTATATATTTTTACCTTATTTAATTTTTTGGAACTCAAGTTTTCAATCAATGAATATGACTTAATTTATTTTGCTTAATTAATTTAACCAATGAACATGAATCATTTACTTAGCTTTTCTAAGTTGGTCAAATGTATATTTTCAAAGTTAATAACTCACAAGGATAAAATGAAGAATATGATAATTTATGCATTTATTTTATGAAATGACAAGTATGCATTATGGACCAACTATTTATAAAAAGATATGACATATAAAATACGATCGAAGGAGTATAAATTAGGAATTTTAATTTATGGATTTTAATTTATAGCGTTTTTGGCCAAACTTTTTTCTTTCATTAGTGAGTGTTTTTGGAAGAAAATAAATATTTTTGAAGTGTAGAGAAATGGTTGTAGAAGCTAATAAAATAGTTTTTTCCTAAAAGCCTTTTTTGAGAAAAATATAATTAAAAACATTTAAAAAGCTTTAATCTAACTTTAATTATTTCCCATAAGTGTTTTTTAGATTTATTGGTCTAATTAATACGAACTATTTTCGCCAAAAATTACTCTTTTGAAAGCATTTTCAAAATAAGCTAATTTTAGAAGTCGGTCCAGGCTATTATTTTTTACTTTTTAATTTTATACTAAATGTATAAAAGAATTTCTTTTAATTTTATTTGAACAGTACTACAAAAATATTTAAAAAATATTTTTTATTTTCTAAAAAAAAATTAAAACAAATTAACTCAAACATGCTTCAAAAAAATAAATTAGATAAGCAAACTGAAACTAAATAAATATTAATTTAACCTTGTTATAAAAATTCATTGATTTTAATTAAATTTTGAATCCACCCTTCCATTTAAATCAAATTTCTTTTAAATTTTAATCCAAAGTCTATCTTCTTAAAGTTGTGTTATCAATGTTTGTTATATTCTAGGTGTTTTGATGATCCTCACAAATGCAGGGACCTGGTTCCTGGCAGAGTGCTCTCGTTCAGATACAAATGGGGTACAGTCATAAAAGCTGTCATGTCAGGTGGTAGGTGAAAAGTGCAGTATCCTACACTAATAAGAAGAGCGAACGAGATTGTATGTTTCAGTATCTCGCAAATGCAGGGACCTGGTACCAGACAGAGTTTCCTCCATCAGATACATAATTGGTTACAGCTGTAAAGCTGTCACGTCAGAGGTTGGTAAGGCGTCAGTGTACTACACCAATCAGAATGGAGGAGGGTGTTTGTCCAACGGATAATAACTCTTTATGTTTGATACTTTTAGCATGACAAACAGCATATTATATTCATTCATCCAAAGAAGGAAGTCAGCCAGCAAGCCTTTTCAAGAACTCATATAGAAGTTTGCAAGGGACCTGGTTCCCGCAAGCAAGGGACCTGGTACCCGCAAGACTGCGACGTGAAAAGGACGAAAAGACAGCTGTCAGAAAAGCTGTCATCTCTGATGCGGTAGGTGCACAGCTTTTCCAACAGCAGGCCTTCAGCCAATGGGATGACTTCAACGAATTTGTGGGAATTTATATTATCTCTTTCCAACAAACACAAATTCAAGACTTGGCAAATTAAACTTGGATTTTCTCTGAAAATTCACAAGCTTGAACAGAAGGCCATCTTCAAGGAAAAAAATTGCTCAACTCAACAGAAGGACCTGATAGAGTTTCTTATTTGAGTATTGCAGATGAAACAAACCCAGGGACCTAGTAGAGGTACCAGGCTCTCATGATGACGAGCCAGTCGATTGCCAGCTGGAGACGGTACAGAAAGTAGGTGCACACTTCCCGATGGCGTCAGAAAGTGTGACTCTTCCAGCCAATGGCAAAGAAGTTTAGGAAAGTGACTTGCCCATATAAAAGGCACTTTCCTAAACACTTTGTGTAGTTTTTGCAACTTGATAAAAACTTTTCAAGAACTCTTGCAAAGGCTACTACCAAGCAAAGGCAGAATCATTCCAAGAACAGCAGAAATCTCTGGAGCTTTTTAGTGCAGCTGTTTAGGAATATATTCTCTTGTTCTTATATTGTAAACTATTCCTGAAACTATAAAGGAATCAGTGGGTAGTGTTGAAAGTCTAAGTTGTCCAAGTGGGATAGCTTAGTGGGTAGATAGTTTTCTACTTAGGCTTGTTAAGCAATAGGGATTATTGCTTAATTGTAAGATTGATAACTCTTTCTTACGTTTGTTGTAATCGTGTTTTACTTTTGCTTTTGAAGATTAGTGAAAACAATTGAAAATCCTGTGGAACAGGTCGTGGTTTTACTCCCTTAAGCAAGGAGGTTTCCACGTAGAATCATTGTGTTGATTTTACTGCATTTAACTTTCTGGTAATTTTCTGGAGTGTAGTAAGGGACCTGGTCCATTACTTGTTAAGTGAAGGCACATATTCCATCAATGTTCTTTTTCATTAAGCTTATATATTATACGTTATAACTTGCTGACAACAGATTATTTTTTCCTATTTTTCCCATACAATTAAGGGGCCGTTTGATTACGGTATAAGAGGGCATGTTATTTATGTATAAAATATTATATTAGTTTTACAATGTTTGGTAAAAAAATTTTACTAGGTTGAAAATTCAACATGACTTATACTATGTTTGGTTGCATTTTTGTAATCCTACATAATTAATATCAACATAATTTACGAAGGAATCTATGAATAAAGTTATGTATGGTAGAAGGTGGAATAAGTTATGTGGTATTAGTTATACATGTATTATGGGGTTGTTTGGTTATTGGTTAGAGTTATGCATGTATTAACAATGCAGGATTTAGTTATGTAGGTATTAATTATGGAAAGTTTAGTTATGCAGGATTTACTTATGTAGGGCTTAGTTATGCAGGGTTTAGTTATGTTAGGTTTATTTATGCGGGTATTAGCTATGTGGATATTAGTTATGTAGATATTATTTCGTTACGTAGAGATTACAATACATGAAATATTAACTATTTAATATTAAAATTGTTATAAATTATTTCTATATATTATTTACAAAATAATAATACATGCTAATAAAATATGAAATATATTGAGTAACATATAATGCTAATATTTGATTAGCATATGTACCGTTAAAAAATATACAATAAAGTTCTAATATTAAAAAATATTTATATTTGCATAAATCAATCAAAATGGTAAGTATATAAAAAAAAATAATCTATATATAATAAGAAATAAAAACAACAAATGTTGATAAAGTCTTCATTTGAGAAAAATAAAATAAATTAAAAAAAATAAAAATGATCTAAATATAAAAAATAAATAAAAACAACAAATCTATATATAGAAAAACAACAAAAATTTCAATTAAAAACAATAAAATAAATTAAATGAGAATAAACTAGTGATCTGACCGAGAATATAAACAAAATTAAAATAAGTACAAAATAGTGGATACTATGATCATGAATTCGACCTTGCTAGATGATTTTTCTCTTTAAATCTTTTTCCAAATCAATTGATAAACTACTTTAATTTTTAAATTAGTAGTTGGTTGACCCTTATTATGAATTTCCTTGCTACTCCTACGAAATTATCCAATATTCCATTACACGCAATAAAAGTTCTTTTTTCTTTTTGGTATTAGTGACAGAATATTAATCAAAATAAACATAATCAAAAAAACCATGATGAAAATGAAAATAGTTACTTACTCTTCTTGTTTTTCCACATCTTCTATGTCGTATCGTAGTTTTACATATTTTTTTTTTTGAAAAAAAGGTAATCTAGCGAATTAGATCTTCAAAACGTGCTTCTTTATTTCATATTAATTAATTTTTGAAATGTTCTATATTTTTTAAGAAAAATAAATTAAAATAAAATTGAATCTAGTATTTTTTATTTTATCTTTATTAATAATTGTCAAAAATTTATAAATAAAATGATTAAATATTAATTAATTACTAATTCCAATCTAATGAAGAGTAAAATTAAAAAATACTTTAAATTAATTTTAAAAACTGAATAATTAAATTAATTTAAAAAATAAAAATATCTCAAAAATTAAGTTAATATGGAATGAAGACAGCAGTATCATAAGAATGCTTTTAAGTTTATCAGTAAAACAGTTTCTCTCAAATGGTGAATTCTACGCCGCGTGAATTCAAATTAATAAGACTTATATGCAGATATCATATTCGAATGAAAAATCAAATCATAATTCATCATGTGTTTTGTGATTTTAGTGAACCAGAACTGAAATAAATATAAAAACAGAGAGATGGATTTAGTTGTTCTAAGAATCAAAGAAGAGGGGAATAACCAAAGCATATACTACTAATATTAATATATATATACTTATCTAATAAAATTACAAGATCTTTTGAACCTCTATAGCTCAAGTCTCAACTCCACCATCTTTATTCTCATCATTAATTTACACAAGCCCAAAAAGAAAAAATTAATTCCCATGAGAAAAAATCTAATCTCCGCGAGCAAAGCAGAGTTATCTCTACTCTGCTCTGCTCGCAGGATTTAGGGAAAAACAAAAAACCTAGTAAATTAGATATCTACGATGTGTTTATAGGAGTGATTTTGATAACAAGACCTGGAAAAACATCATCAGGATCATGAATATGTGGATTCTCCTCAACAATAAAAGGATCACCACACTTATCACTAATCGTATGTAACGTTTCTCCTTCTCCAACCACATAAATTTCATCACAAGGCCGACTCAAGAACTGATTCCCTTTCATTACGGCTCCATCAGTTGAATAATTCTCTTTCACTGAACTAATCAAAAGCAAACCCAATACAAAAATAGCACAGTAAAACGAAGCTGCATCTGCTATCGCTACTAATTGTGCTTTGCTGGATTTTCCTGATACTAAAACGAACGCCATAATTAATTAACTGTGCTTTTCTTTTTCCTGAAAAAAACAGAGAAAAATTTTGAGAAAAAAAACAGAGGAAGAAGAATGAGTTTTTTTTTTGTTTGAGAAGGGATTAATTATTATTATATATATAGAAGAAAAAAAAATGAATTTGGGTTGGGGAGGTAGGAGTTGGTATTATATTCAGTCGTGTTTGATGGTTATTGGTTTAGGCAGTTGAAATTGAAAGTTCATCTCAAGTATATATTTCGTCTTTATTTCGTCTACTTGTGAAAATTTTGACTAAGTAAACGCGCCATCATTTATTTTGATTGGAGAAAAAACTATTTTTAGCGATAGAATTAAGTTTATTTCTGTTATGAATCTATTGTGTTATGCGGATGGATCCATTAGAGTTATCCAACAATTAATTGGATTCATGTATTAGTGTTTTCAATGTGATAAGATTTCAAGGTGATATGAACCTTGATGATAACTATGTATAATTCCAAGGTGACCTTTGACTATGATATCTCAACACTATAAATAGAGATATCATTCACCATTGTATACACTTGAATAAGAAAAAAATTCCTCTTCTTCTATCTACTTCTCTTGTCTTCTTCTCTTTATGATTATATTCTTATTACCTTGATATTATAACAATTTCTCACATATAGTCATTTATCTTAATGACTTCTTTTTCTATTGAAGTCATAATAATAGCTGAAAATTCAAAAGTTTCAAAAAATATTAAATTGTCAATTTTGTGCATTTTTTTTTGGGAAAATTGTATATAATAGCAAACTAATAACCTAAATTAAATGGAATAGCTAGGGTTTGATTTAATTGTGCTCCATAGCAAACATTAGCTAAAATTTGTCAGCGTCTCTCTCCCAAAAATCTCGCTCGCCACTCTCCATTCTCACTCGCCTCTCTCGCTTTATACACAGAAGTGTATAATTCTGTTTCTCTTTTGTATAAAGCGAGAGAAAATTGTATACACACATGCAAAAATGTATATCTTCGTGTTATACACTTAATTATACAATTTACAAACATTTTACTTCAAATATTTCATAGAAAAAGGCCAACGAATTATACAATTACAGTGAAATACAATTTTCTCTAGCTTTATACAACAGAAGTGTATATATTGTGTTTCTGTTTTTGTATAAAGCGAGAAAAACATATATCTTCTTGCTATACACTTATAATTATGCAATATACATACATTTTAATTCGATTCAACTGTATGCAAAACAAATTATACAATTGCAGCGAAATAGGTCAGCGAATTATACAATTTAGGCCAGCGAATTATACAATTGTATATGTATAGCAAATTATACAGTTTTATGTTTGCTATGGAGCGCAATTATGCAAAGTTTGCTATAGCATACAAATATAAATTTTTTGTTTGCTATATGTGAAAATTGTCCTTTTTTTTTTACTCTTAAAATTTGAAGTATGCCAAATAAGTTTGAAATAGAGAGTATATTATCTTCCCATGAAAGATATTATAGTATATATGTCAAACAAAATTCATTTTTACGAGTTCAAATTATGTTTTCCCTTATACATGGTAGATGATTCCTTATTAATCATATGATAGCTAGTAAAACTGCGAAAAAAAAGACACATTCCACGCATGAAAATAATAAGAATTGATATTAGATGATTTTGTTTACTAATCTAGAAAAAGAAAAAAACAATTTAATATTTATGTATCAATATAAATATAAATATAAATACAAGTGGTGTTATCTTGTCAAGTGGTTGACCAAATCTTTTTTAGGGAAGGTGGCTATTAATTAGGTGTCCAAACCATTTATTTGGTGAGTAAGAATAATTAAGTGAGGGGTGTACTTAGATTAGTTTGTGTATTATTTGATAATGGATAGGACACGTGGCACATGTATGAGGTTTTTGGTAATTTTGCATCAAGTTATAGAAAGGTCACGCAAAGCAGATGAGTCATAGGTTGTCCACAACGCCATGCCATGTCATGTTTGAGTTTGGTTTCTACACGTCTTGAACTTTGTATCAAAATTACTCAAATATAGGTTTTATGTTTACCTAATTTCTAATATTTTCTTTTATTTTAAAAATCACTTAAGTTTTTTATTTTTTTAATATATTTGAGTTAGTATTTAAGCTATATATTATGTATTTGATAATGTATTTGAGCTAATTTTTAATGTATCAAGATACATATTATATATCCGAGCTAATCTTTAATGTATTCAAACTATATATTATGTATCAATTATATGTATTTGAGATACTCTTTATATTCTAATTTATGTTACATTTTAAGGAATTAATGTAATTATAAATTAAGAAGAAATAAATTATAATCTCATATTAAAACTCGGGATTTCTAAATTTCTATCTTCTAAGAAACTGCCACCTACTTTTGTATATAAAGGAGTCTGTCCAGATCATCCTGAAGAATTTTGTCCAAATTTACATGGATACTTTTAAGTAAGAGGGATGAGTTAAGATAAATATATTTGGTTTATTTATATTTTATTTTATATAAAATTATTTATTTGTGTATATTTAAAATTAAAAAATATAAATATCAGTTGAAATCAAATTAAATGTCAAATAAATCACATTTATATATTATGAACAAAATTTTAGATCAATTTCTCTTCTTTTTCTTTTTGTCATTGTTTAAATTTTGACCTCATTAAAATTTGGCCTTTTAAAAAATATATATACTCACAGCCAAATTTACTTTATATCTTTTTAGATGGTATAGATTGATTATACAAGATCATAAACATGTTATATCTCTTATTGTTTCAAATAAAATGTGCAGGTCTCTCTTTAATAAGTGATTTACTATTAAAACGAAAAAATATCGAATCAATCAAAGGGAAATTTTGCTGATTATATTTAATATAATTTAAATTATTAATTAAGTGCATGATTATTTAGAATTTTTTCTTTCTTAAAATTTGAGCGGAAAATAATCATTTCACCAAAAATCAAAAGCGAAATCATAAGAGAGACAGTAAGAGACTTGCCTTAATAGAAAATTATTGTAATCGTGGATTTTTTTAGCCAATTCCTGATAATCACCCTAACATGTTACTCTACTCCGTTTACAATATTTGTCACGTTAAGATCATGTATTTTCTTCAAATAAAATTTAATACAAATTGTAATTTGATAATATAATCCTATTGTATCAAGAATATTAAAATTTTATATAATTTTTCGATTGAACAAAATGATGTAATTATTAAGGACAGAATTTAAAAAAATAACAATTATTTTTTGATTATTTAAATTGACAACTAATTTTAAATATTTATTTTTGAGTATATTTGTCGAATAATGACAAAGTATATGTGCATACAAATTGACCAATGCAACATGTTATGACCATTGGGGATTTGCCAATTTGGCAATTTCAATCGACTCCATATATATAAAAATCCGAAGTTAAAAAGGCAAAAAAAGTTATCAAAAATTTTAAAAGGGTACATTAATTTTTTTTAAATCAAAAGGGATAAAATCGCTTTTAACGAAGCGATTTTCTTCTGATAAAATTGACGTATTATTTTTTTTAAAAAAAAAAACAAAAATCACTATTATGATAGCGATTTTATCAAAAAAAAAAATCTTTTTCCGCAGCGATTTTGTCAAAAAGAAATTTAGCAAATGGTGGAGCCCGGACCAAAATGCCTCGACTAACTTAAAAGGAAATCGCTGTATATAGCAGCGATTTCAATTTGATTTGGTATTAAAAAAAATAAATTAGAAAAAAATCACTCCGTCAGAAATAATTTTGTCCTTTTGATTAAAAAAAAAGTTAATACGCTCTTTTAAAATTTTTGACAATTTTTTTTTGCTCTTTTAGCTCCCCATATATATCACCTGAGACGGTTCATGTTACTATATTCAGTCCATGATAAATAAAGATTTAATATATAAATATATTTTTTAATTTGGTCATATTTCATATTGAGGTTTTTCAATTTTTGATGCGCACAAGTAAACACCTAAATTTGTATAAAGCTGAACAAGTAGACACACGAGTTTTATGTGGCATAATACATGCCGAACATCACATGTGATGTCAGACACAAATTGTCATGTAGGGTGTCATGTACTGTATGTCTATTTATTTAATCTTGTACAAATTTAAGTGTTTATTTATGCATACTCAAAATTGAAGAATATATATATATATTATACCTTAAATAAAATACAAAAGAAATTGATGCTGGATCAACTTTTGTCTTGTGACAAGAATTGTGGGGGGCTAAATTTTTTTATGTTAAACTATCCCAAAAATATTCTTTAACATTCTATTACATATTTATATTAAACTCAACACAATTTTCTTCAAAAAGTTTTGTACCCAAATGAAATGAGTCACCTAATTTATCAAACTTTAACCAACCTTTAATTGGAAAAATATTCCAACTAACAGTAGCTGACCCAGTCGTCATTCAAGTCTTTTCAACAATTTTGGCCAAATGTAATTTACTTCATTTCAGACACAACATACATAAGCATCAGTTTCAACAGAAATTGTCAAAATTCCAAACACTAAAGGCACGCCAAAAAAGTGTTGCACGTATATTATGATTAAGACCATGACATTTTCATTAAAATTGCCCATAAAATATAAAACTAAACCAACAATATTTGAACAAAACCCTAAGGACTTTGGTCTTCTATTCTTTGGTGAATTGTCAAAAATTATTACTGTAAAATCTAAGGAAAAGGGTCTGAAATATATTCGAACTTTGATAAAAATTGTTATTGCGATATTAAATTTTGGAATGACCTTTTACTCCTGCATTATTTAATAGTGCATTTTAAAGGTATATATGTGTCCAGGTGGACATAAAAAATATTGCATTATTATACATAGTAGCGTGTCTATGTTGGCACATATATACCTTTAAAATATGACTTCGAAGTCAAAAGGGCAAAAAAATGCTAAAATTTCCAAAAGGGCATATCATAGTTTTTATTTTTATATTTAATAAACGTGATTTTAAAAAAATAAGGAAAAGAAAAATAAATCCAGGAAAAACGCTACCAAGGCAGTTAAAAGTAAAACACTGGCTTTTTAAAAAAGAAAATTTATGTAAAACGCTGCCCAGACAACGATTTCAAAAAAAAAAATTAACAAAAAAGCTGCCAAAGCAGCAATTTTCATGAAAACAAAATTTAAAAAAAATCTGTGAAAAACGCTGCTACAATAACGATATTAGCGAAAAAAGAAAAAAAATATTGGGAGAAAATCGCTGATCATGCAGCGATTTTTAATTTCAAAGGAGAACACGATGTTCATATGTGTCAGAGGAAAATCGCTTTGGTAGTAGCATTTTGCCCTTTTGGTTAAATAAAAATATGATATGCCTTTTAAAATTTTTGATAATATTTTTTGCCCTTTTGACTCCGAACTCTTTAAAATACACTATCAAATAGTTCAATGGATAGAAAATATACCATGAAATAGTTCAAGAAGGTAAAAAATCCTTCATAAAATTTGATATTGTAAAAATAATTTTGCCCAAAATTAAAATATTTTTCATACCATATTCCCTAAAATCTATATAAAAGGGAAGAGTGTAAGTCAACTCCTTAACTACAATCGATCCACTAGTGGCTCTAACTTTTAACCCTATAAGTTAGGTAAAAACTTTGTATTTGTTTTTGTCAAGTCCCCTCGTATTTTCGTACCTTTAAACGAGTAACATTGTCCACTTAATTATTCAATCAATAACTTAAAATTAATCTCCTCAACTATTTGTCTAACTATGTTTGAGACACAATAACTCGACCAAATAGTTAAGGGGATTAATCATAATTAATTGTCTACTTAAACATACATATAAATAGTATTAATTTAACATAAACACGCAGTACACGTCTATTATCCAATGAGATAAATTGTAGACGAATTAAAAAGGAAATTAGGTTCTTTTTTATGTACTTAACGCCCAACAACCTTGGGCACGGAAAAAATATTTTCAAAATACATCATAAAGATGAGTCAAGTTTTAATTATTTTTAAAAAGGCAAATTAAAATTAAAATTCCACCTATATGAAGATTCAGAATTTAAAATCGGAATTTTGTTTAAATATCATAACCAAACACAACTTTATCAAATTTAAAGTCCAAATTGTATGATCAAACATGAAGAAATTAAGAAGGAAATACGAGTTCAAAGCAAGAAGTATATATATATATCTATACAATTTCTATAATAATTTATGCTCCCCACATGATTTTATTTCTATACATATACAGAGCAATTTATTCAACATATATTTGTTGAGGCTAAAAAAAAGCAGTTAAAATGTTCCAACAAATTATGTACTATCTCAAGGACTTGTTATTGTTGAAAGGAACAATCTTAATAACAAGTCCAGGAAAAACATCATCAGGATCATGAATATGTGGATTCCTTTCAACAATATAAGGATCACCACATTTATCACTAATTGTATGTAATGTTTCTCCTTCTCCAACTACATATATTTCATCGCACGGTCGATGAGACATCGATAGTTGATTTCCTCTTACCTCAGAATCCCAATTCCTAAGGTTATTTTCCCTAATGGAACTCATTAATACAAGTGCCATGAGGCTAATTGCACCTATCCATGAAGCTAAATCAGCTATGAGTATTGAAGTTTTTACTTTGGATTTGTATTTATTGGATAGAGAAGACATGATTTTTATAATGAGAAGAAAAATAAAGATGATTTGATGATATTGTGTATAAAGATGGTGATATTTATATGGATATTATTGGTGATGAGAGAGTTTTTGTGTGAGCTTTTTAGTTTGAGGATGACTTTTGGAATATTGGTTTTGAATTAGGCAAGTTGAGTTAGTTGATTGGACTACAATTTGGCGTGTACTTATTATATGTTCACCAAATTATAATAGACCGTTATGATTAATAAAAGGTTTATTAGGTAGCCCAAATATCTTTTGTGAGAAAGATCGCGATAAAGTTAAGATTTTCATTAAGAGGGTTCAAAATTTGAGGTGAATTATATGAACTAGTTAAAAGGGGTTTGACATCTATTTTAAATAACAGTGATTAAATAGCACTCCCTCCGTCCCAATTTGTGTGACACTTTTAAGATTTCGAGATTCAAACAAGTTTATCTTCGACAGTAAGTTTTTTCATATATCATTTAATTATTTTGAATTGTCAATTATTGTGACTTGTAGTATTTTTTACGTAATTTACAAATAAATAAATTTCATCTCAAAAAATATTGAAAATTTCACGCGCAAATTTTCGATCAAACTTAAACTGTTTGATTTTCGAAAAACGAAAAATGTCATATTAATTGAGACAGGGAGAGAATAATTCTCCACCGAAGAAGGTTAACATGAACCCCTGACCCAAAGCTGGCTTCGCTCCTAGAGATGGATCTTGCGTTTCACTCATCCCAAAAGCTAGAGGAGACTATCCATCGAAAAAATAAGAATTGGGATGGGTCCGAGTCCAGCTTTTATACCATGTAAAAAGTAAATTTTGGTTCTAAAAAGCTAGCTCATGAGGAAAAGATTGTTCAAATCATATTAAAGAACTCACTCATCCTTTAAACGATCAACGTGGAACTCTTCATGGTTTGACGTATGAAAAGGCTTTATTATTATATGTAACTAGCTAGTACAATTTTAATATAATGTTCCTCCTTGGATGGAATGGTAGCTTAAAATAAGTTTATAAGTTAAATATGAGTAATATATTTGGTTGCTATAACTCGTAAACTATGATGACATTTCAATTAATAAAGATAGAAATGAAAAGTTTACGTTATTATAATTTTAAAGACATCATTATTCTAGTTAATTGATCCCTTTCAGATAACTATTGACTAACTACAGAAATGATTTTTAAATACTTAATAGATATTGATACTTCAACAAATTTCACTAGTATTTTTCTAGCAACTAACCTGGCAATAGCAGCATGGACAGGTTTTATTAACACCAAATACATAATTATAATAATATAGTAACATACCACTAAAACCTCACGTTTAATAAACAATTACAAAGAGAAAATACCAAATACAATTAATAACAAATGCACTTTCAGAATAGAATTAGGAGGAAAACATTTTAAAAAATCCAAAAGTCAACGAGGAGTACGTACTAAAAAGGTGATCAAAGGCTAGGCCTAGTGGTAAATAAAGTAGGAGAAAAATTACGAGTCTCATATTTTAGTTTTAGTGACGGTAAAAAATATTAGGTGATTTATTTGTTTGAATTTCGGTGATTGATATTTGTATTGATCAAAAGTAGCCAGTATCTGATAAAATAATTGAAATACGCAAAAACCAACTCTGAACACCAACGGTATTAGTAAAGATGAGGAGTGTTTTCATGTTTTTTGAGGGATTAGGTTTGTTGGTGTTTGTCATTATACCAGCCGTATTATTGGCTTTGATATCTATTATGTTTGTTGTTTATTGTGTTTCAATTATAGCATTATTTTATTGTTCTTGTTACTTTTCTTAGCTTGTAGGATTTGCACTACTTTCCTTGTTAGTTTCTATGTTTTCTACATAGTTGAATTTGTTGCACGTAAATCAGGTCTTTCAGAAAGAGCATCTCTACCTCAACGAGGTTGTGATAAGGTTTATGTCCATTTTATCCATTCAACTTCGACTTGCGAAATTTCACTGAGTACGTTGTTATTGTTAAAAGGAGATGAGTGTTAAAATGGTGTATAGTTGAGCAAGTGGAGGGGAAGATGAATGACGTGAAGGAAAGGTTACCTCCCCCATTAATTAGACCAATAGTTCAAAGCTTTAGCCATCATAATCAATAACAAACCGAACCCTAACCTAAGATCCTAAAGTCAATAATGAATACTAAAGGATTGTGAATATTCATCAAGGGGACCAAATGATCACTTTAATTTCTTCTACAAAAGTGTATTTTGGCTGATTGCACTTGTATGTGCGCTCTTTATTGACTTGATAACAATGATTGCAACCATTTGATGCAAATATTCCCCTTTATATTTCATTGATGAATAATTATATATCAACATAAGTATTTGTTATTGCTACTAAACAATCAAACATATGTGGAATCATATATTGAGAAAATTAGGCGTATAAATAAACATATATTAGTTAATTAGTTAACATAATTATAGTTTGTCTTAATTATAATTCATGACCTACATTTAGCTACAATACGCGGCTCAACTATTTAGTTTTGTATAATTCGCACGGTTATATAATTTGGAATAATATCATTTGTATAACGGTGTGGTATATTGTTGGACCCCTTTTTTCTCATTATATAAAGTAAAAGGGTCCTTTTATAAAATGGGTCCGATGTCTAGAAAACATAGTTATGTGACCATTTGTACAATTTACCCCTATATTTGCATGTATTGAAGTCAATAAAATATTGATTATGCGGCGTTGATAAGTCAATTAATTTTAGTAAGAATTGGTTGGGTTGGGCCACGACCCATTGTTTTCTCCGACGAAGAAGATTGAGGAAAATTACGTGATAAAGTAACTTTATACTATTTAATTACTTATTATAGATATAATTTGTTATAATTATTATTTATGACTAACATTATACGTTAATTACGTGGACTGATTTTGAGTTTGCATAATTTATCACGTTTGTATATGTATAATTCGCCAGAATATACATATACATATGTATAATACACAATTATTTAACCTATATACATATATAATTCACGACTTTCCCACTCTCTACCCTCTCTCGCTCGCCTCTCTCCTCCCTCTCCCAATCTCGCTTGCCATATATACAAATGTATATGTATAATATACAATTATATACATATACAATTCATCTCTCTCCCACTCTTTGCCCTCTCTCGCTTGCCTCTCTCCTCCCCCTCCCAATGTCGCTCGCCTCTCTCCTCCATCTCCCATTCTCACTTGCCATATATACAGATGCATATGTATAATATGCAATTATCTAACTGATATACATATATAATTCACCTTTCTCCCACTCTTTTTCCCCTTTCTCTCGCCTCTCTCCTCTCTTTCATATAACATGTAACTACGAATGTGATTATCATACTATAGCTATGAAGAGTATTTAGACTATTTTAAAGTGACCATATGTGAACATTCCCAAAAGAAAATGATACCATCATAGAACAGACATAACAAGATTTTGATATTTGAATCACCTGTAAATGCAGCAAAGTCTCAAGGTTCTATACCTGAAGACACAACAGCAGTAGTAGGAACACAACTCTAGATTCTCTCTATTCATCAGAGGAAAGTGAAAAACATAAGATGACATGAGAATCCACAGAGACATGCACTTATATTCCATATCCTACCTATGAACCACCAAGGAACACATCATTGCCAACAACAAGAGCATACACACGTCCAACTGGACCATCAAGACAGATGTCAGTACCTGTTTGTGCCATTTAACTGACATTTATGTCCAATTTTGGATGTGTACAAGTAGGCATACGCGCACACACACATCTTACTATGGCAAATCATCTGAGACACGTTTGACAAGCACATAACCAATTTTTAACCTGCCAAAACTATCGTTGAATGGTGTTTTGTTGCACGAATATAGGTTTCGCTGTGAACTTGGACCACATTACTGGTAGAAAAATTGCAAAGTAGATGACGGGAAAGTGAAATAACAACATTTGCACAACAGATGTGTTCCAGGACTACTGGTATAATTGGAACATTTTTCACTGTGCAACACTACTGCATACATTAGCAAACTTATTCAAGGAACACAAGATTTTTGAGCCTCATCCATAACTCGTGAAAAACAATACAGGACGGGAGACCAGAAATGTCCTCCAGAGATTTACACGATTATCATGATTTTGAGTACAAACCAGACTAGGAAAAAATATGCCTGGAACCCATCGAGAGCTCACTAGTTAAAAGCAACTAAATGGCAAGGCTCTAAGCTAACTACCTCTGAAAATCAAAACTGGTACTTCTTTATCTTATTATATGTTTCCTTGCTTGGTACATTTTCTCACTGGGAGAAGAAAAATAAGATAATTGCTGGCCAGCAACAAAGAAATGTGATCGCTGTAAATGTGTTGATCCTCTCAAGATGTACTGCTGGATTCAGTTGACCACTTCCAAACTCTAACTTGACCTGATTCATCACCAGTAAAAAATAAACCAGCAGGACCAATCTCTATTCGACGGACACCCTCCTTAGAGAATATCTTCCCCCTCTCAGAAAAGCTAACCAGAAGAAGTAATGGTGTCAAAGATCAGTCAATAATAAGAACAAAATATGACTTCCAACAACATAGAGAGAGAGAGAGTGAGAAACTTACGATGGCAAATCATAGACACGAATGGTGTTGTCATTGCGCGAGCAGAGCAATACAGGCTTTGCTTCTGAATCATGCATGCCACAGAGAGTAAGCACACCCTGAAGATAAGAAAACATTGTCAAATGACAGCGTCTCCAAAAAATAGATTATGATTATGAATCTATAAATCATTGGAGTTTGGCAGGCAAAGCAACCCAGCCTCATTTTTCTGCTCTATATGCAATCTACTCAAAACACAAAGCAAATAGAGAAAATTTGAGTATAAATAAGTTTCAAAGTTGTCACAACAATCATTTTCACCAGAAATGTTTTCAAGATGTTAGATTATGAGATCAAACATAAAAAGTGTAAATTGTTGGCTGATATTGGGCACCGACTTGCATAACTAATGCAGCGTTTGGTTTGTGGTATTAAATAATACCTATACTAGGTAACACGGGAATCTCTGTGTTCTTTTAAATTTTATGCAGGATGAAATGTGAGAATATTGGTATCGGCAATGTAGGATTAAATTATTGAAAGACCAAAATGCCCTTTCAAAATAAGCAACTCTTGTATAACAGTCTTTCTTTATTAATACAAGCATAATGAATATCGGCATATCTAGTAAATGAACCAAACAACCTTCTGAGTCCCTTAAAACATTCATGTTACAACAGTATTTCACATTTTATCGACATCTAAACTTTAAGAATGATGCTACTCAAAGCATCTATGATTTTATTTGCTGACAAACCATCCAAAATATTCCGAAATGAATCCAAATTTTTCTGAGTCTCTTCCATCTGGATAGCACAAGTTCCAAATTTAATGCATGTCCTCCATGTGAGGAACATACACCAGCTTCTCCACATACTTTTACAGTGCAGAAAATTTGAACTGTTTCTGTAGACTACTTATAAAAATATGTTCCACTCATCACCAAAAAGATAAAGAGCACAAGTAGCAAAACAAGTTATTGTTATTGGTGCATTGGTTTTCTTATCTTCCTCCAAGGCTACTTAAAATTGTCTCAAACATGATACAAAAAATTGACCATCCCCTCCCGTCATGCACTTTAAAGAATCACTTCGGTCTTCAATCAACCTCACCTCATTTAACTGTTTTAGAAGAAAGGTAACACTTCCAATCATCCGCTTCCGGGTTTTTTTTCATAAATTAATGTATCTACTTGTTTTCCAAGTCAAGATGGATTTGCACCAGGGATTGACACTCAGCCTCTTTCTATTTGCCTTGGTGATGGATGGATTGACACGGCATATTCAGAGCGAGGTGTTATGGTGTATGGTATCTGCAGCTAACGTTGTTTTGATCAAGGCGACTCGGAGGGGAGTTAACGGTAGGTTGGAGGTGTAGATGCATACATTGAAGTCTAAAGAGTTCAGCTTGAACATGCAAGACCAAGACAGAGTATTAAGAGTGCATGAGTCAGGCATGGAAGTGAGACTTGATACACAAGTTGTCCTCAAGAGAGAGATATTTAAGCATCTAAGATCTCTGATCCAAGGAAATGAGGAGATCAGTGATGATGTCACACATCGTATTGGTGCGGCATGGATGAAGTGGAGGCTTGCATCCGGAGTTTGTGTGACGAGAAGGTACCACCAAAACATAAAAGATAAGTTCTACAGAGTGGTGGTTAGACCAGCTTTGTTGTATGGAGCGGAATATTAGCTAGTCAAGAACTCCCCGGTTCAAAAGACGTAAATGGCAAAATCTAGGATGTTCAAATAAATGTATGGGCATACTAGGAGCGATAGGATAAGCAATGAAGATATTTGAGACAAAGTGGTGGCATCCATGGTGGACTGAGATGATTTAGACATGTAAAGCGAAAACGTGTGAATGCCCAATGAGGAGGTGTGAGAGGTTAGACATAGTGGGGTCAAGGAAAGGCAGAGGTAGACCAAAATAAGTATTGAGGAAGGTGATTAGACAGGATATGGAGCATCTTCCGCTTACGAGGACATAACCTTACATAGAAGGATATGGCGGCAATCAAGGATAAAGCTAGAAGGTTAGTCGGTATTAAAAGTTGTCAGATGTCTTATTACTAACCTATTCATGTAGTTGATTTGGTAGTAATATAGAGCATTGTGTCGGTCGTAGTATTAGCCTATGTATGTATTATTTAGCTTTTGGTATCTAATATCATTAGTGGTTTGTTGCGTTTAGGTGATCGCACCTTGATATTTAGTTATGGTTCCTTAAATATATGCTCTCATTGCTTTGTATTAGTTGTCATATTTCTCTCTGCTCCCATTTTTCTTTAAATTACTACTTTGATTTGCTTGAGCCAAGGGTCTAATTGGAAACATCTTGGTCTATCGTAAACAATGTCTGAACCTCGCAGTGATAGTGGCCTCTCACAGACCCACTTTATGAGATTTTAGTGGGTAAGTTGTTATATCTATAATAAACAAAGAACTACACCAAAGATGTAATTCAGTAATAATTACAATAGTAGTCAAAAGTGCAAAACCTACCACCTAAATCCCTCATAAACCGTCTAAAACATGATTTTTTGAATTTGCCAAATCCAGTCCCCTTACTGAGATATTCTACAAGATACAAGTCTGGATAACCATCTTCCACATAATCAAGCACACCTCCTTTAATGGTCAAAAAGAAAATTAATTCTATCTATCTCCCAATCATTCAAGTTCCTCCTAAATTGGAGACTCCGGTTACTCCCCACTAAGACATCCTAGTAAACAGCTTTCTTCATTAACTAAAATCTTGTAAAAATCTGGAAACCTGTCTTTATAAGTGGTATTGTCTATCCATTTGATTGACAAAAATTTATCCATCTTCCTACCAGCTCTTCCTGGAGACTCCCAAAGCACTCCCAAATTGCAACTTCGGGGTACCAGGTCTAGCAGACCAGTCTTTTCAATTAGTTGATCTTGAAATATGCTCTTGTTTTGTTTCATTCCAGTAAAATAGGACATAGATAATGATCAGATGAAATTTCAGGCTTACTTTCTATATAGAAATTTAAAAGCGTCATCGCGTACATTTGATAGCAAAATCTATCAATTCTAGATGCAAAGGCATAGATACACTATTACTTCTAAGCAATGCATAATGTCCTCCATGAAGAGGAGGATCAATTCGAGAAAAATCCAAAACCACTTCTGAAAAATCTAATTTGGCTATATAATTCTGAGAGCACCTGTCCACACTAAAATACTAGTCTTTGCTGGTATTGAAATTACCCCCAATGAGTCATGATCAGCTCCATAACCCTTTCAATATGAGAATTCTAACATAAGGCCATGTCATTCTTTTCTTGAACAGGGGCCTTGCATGCCAGGAAATAGCTTAAGTCTAATGTTTGTCGACGAAATCAAACAGCAAGCAAGCAATTTTTTCTTAACACTCCTAGATTCTCCTGTTCAACATCCCTACAAACTTGCTCACTGTTACTTTCATTTCCCAATGAATATACTCAATTGTTTGGCTAATCTCCTATTGCTGAGGCGTTTTTCTGTTTCAATAAATTCATCAAAGAAAAAACTGTTGCTTCATAGACAACTATCTTGTTTCTTTTTTGTAGATATTATCCTTGCATCTTTTGCTGTTAGAGCTGAATAATCAATTTAATTCTAGATTCTATCTATTTTTCAAAAATCCATATGATTCAATTTTTTGTAGAATTTAATTAATATTTAGCTTTTATAATTTGTAAAGTATATACTGTCTTTATTTAGCAACTTTAACATTATCATTATACAACAAAGAAACAAAAGACAACAGTTTTCAGAATTCAACTCACAATAAATTAATTTCACTCATAGGTGTTGCTTGGCCAAAAGGCCCTGTAGAAGGATTTTAATACGTTACTCCTTTACGAACCATTTTACATGATCATACTAATATTTGGATATTCACATAACTTTTTTTTTGCTACAGTTTTTTCAAAAAAAAACTCAATTATCTCATTTTTTTTATAACAAGGGAAACCCGCAGCCGCTACCCTTTGGGTGCACACAGGGTAAAACCCCCGCTCCTATGCAATAGCTCGCAAACCACATAAGAGAAGTAACCCGCACTAGGCAAGCCTGGTGCAACAAGCTCGACCCAGAAGGCAAACCCTTGCTTTCGCTGGCAATGGGTCTCAATTATCTCATTTTTTAAGGAATGCTTTCTAATGTTTTTATGCAGTTCCAAATATACCTTCCTATTTTAGACAAAGTAGAGCCAAATCATCATCCGAGACCAATAAAAGTTGAAAAGTTCTACTTTCATGTTTTAAACACCCACCATTTATTTGGGCAAGATACCATTTTTCTTTATAGTTTGTACCATGTATACATTACTCTTTAAGTAATTAACTAAAGAATTTTCAATAACGTCAATGTAGTATGAATTCTGTTCTAGAAAGTATATTGAACTACAAGTACAAATTTATTAGTATTAAAGAATATTTCATCAAAAATAAACACAAACCATTTTATGAATCTCTTCCCTATCAAACGAATTGATAATCCTAAGCTTCCGTCAATTTTTCTTGTGGGATTACAAATACATTGGGTATGTTTTGGAAGCTTGTGTTGTTGAAAGCTTCCGTCAATTTTTCTTTTTCTATTTTGTCCAACATATCACTTCTAGAAGGTACATTTTAAGACTTGTCATCACCAAATGAGTTTGTTTTAGTTTTGACTAAATTAATACTCTGAGCCATTTATTTAGATGATATGTGAGACCAAAGAATCATAAAGTAAACGTGGACAGACGAAGCAGTCTCACTTACACAATCCTCTTGATGAGTATATGTAACCTCCAAGTTCCCACTATCATTAGCAGCCCAGACCTATTAAAACAAGCACAATCATCAACACATGATTGGATAAGCTTAAGAGAGCTAAATTTTTCAAGAAAAAGAACAATATAAACCTTTATCGTTTTGTCCAGTGAACATGATAAAAGAAACTGATCCCAGCATAGAACAGACATAACAACACTTGTATGATCTGTCAAGATCTGTAAGCACTCTAATGTTTCAAGGTTCCACACCTGAAGACACAATAGCAACAGTATAAAAAGACAGTAGCAACTGCAAAGTCTAGGTCAAAATGCAGAACTCTATATCCCTAGCTTTCTCTACACATGGAGAGGAAACAGAGAAACATAAAGTGACAAGAGAATCCACATCGCTCTCTGACCAACTTACTCTTATTGAATTGTCCATGGAACCAGAGTATAGTCTATTAGCTCCAACGACCAGTGATACCACATGATGGGTGTGTCCTGTCAATGCTTTGATTGGATCAAAATTATTGGTGCTCCCATTATATTTCCATGCCAATATACCATCCTGCAGTACTTTCCAGTTAATTTATAGACTGAAAGACCAGGTTGTATAGGCATGCACTTATGTTACATACCATCTTCTTCTTTTGCTTTATTTCGTAAACATATAACTAATCATACACACTTACCTCCGTACCAGCAAGGAGCATATCATTGCCAACAACAAGAGCATAGACTTGTCCAACTGGCCCATTAAGACTGAGGTCGGTTCCTGTTTGAGTATTCCATGCCTGCAAAGTTATCAGACACATCCGTGACGTAAGGAATGGAATTCACTATATTAAGAGTGTTGAACGTATTCGTAAATAGATATGCGTGTCTATGTATGGGATGCCCAAAGTGTGGAGAGAGAGACAGAGAGAGAGAGAGAGAGAGAGAGAGATGAACTGCAAGCAAAAAAAAGAAAGATAATAAAATAATTCTGTTTGACAATTCACCTTGACAAGATTAGTTAAACCCACAAAAATCCATGGTCCTTCACTCAGCATAGAACCTACTTCACCATCAAAATTGACAACCCCTGCACACTACAAAGGAGGAAAGCACAGCATAAGAAAACATTCATGATCCTCCAAAGCTACAAACTAGAGTCTCACAAATCATCATATCCAATGGAATATTTTGGCAAGAGACTACTTGACTATACTTCAGATGGAAATCTGAAAGAATGTTTATCACATAGACAAGCTATAGGTCCTTTAGATTCAACTTCAAAACTACTTTTTTTTCTCTTTCTGGGTAGCTTTCAGTTTCAGAACTTGTTTTGTTACAACTGGTCAAACTGAATCAATTTTTTCTTTTGGTTTTACTTTCAGTAAGGCAGAAGCCTTATATTTTATAATCTTAATTCTTAACAGGTTAACTGGAAAAAAGTTTCTCCTTATTCTTGGGATGCTATTAAAAGCTGATGCAACATAAAGATAGGCATTACTTTTCCGGAGAAAAGTGATCAGTTCACATAGTAGGGACAGAAGTAGAGCCGAGTAATTGACATTGTTTCTTAGATATTCCCCAGTGAATTTTATACAATATGGGGATTTCAAGGGCAAAGAAGACAAAATTTTCCTATTCCAATTTTCAGGTAAATATGAAAGGAAAAAGTATGAGGAGAACCTGCCCAGACTGGCAATCCCACACTCGTACTGACTTGTCCGTACTCCCTGAATAAAGCTTATCCGAGCCTGATGGCAAAGCAATCCCTGTAACAACCTGTTTCAATACCCATTTAATTAAACAATAACAGAATACCAACCCAATACTGAAGAGAAAAGCAAACTGTTCTGCCCCTTAAATGAAGGGCAGAATCAAAATTTCAGATATAAAAACAGAACAGGATTTCACATAATGAGTCTTCACATTCTTTTAGACAGAATAATCACCTTTTGGTGCCCTTCAAGTGTTGTCAACAATGTGAAGCAGTCCCCAGTAGTCCATGAATGCAAATACCTACAGGTGTTTCCATATGTACAATTCCCTTTAACCCAATAATTACAAACTTTTTCAGTCTTCCTCACAACTGCACCTCCGCCAGCCGCAGTTCTCCCCCATGTATTGTTAAAATTCGGATTTCTCCGCATTCCCGAACCTCGATTGTCATCAGAAAACCCATGAGGCCGCTTCGAAGACGACATTCCATTCCCCGCCGCATGTTGCTGCTGCTGTGGCGGTCCCGGTAATTCTCTATGTAAGAACGGACATGGAAATCTGTTACATCTTCCAGCCCTCCAATGAAAACAAACTTTTTGCTGTTTATTATTACTGTTGTCCCCTTGTGAAGAAGGGCCTAGCCGCTGGAACACACGCTTGCTTCCATCCATTTCCATTACCTTCTGTAATCTTGAATGTTCAAGCCTGCTTTCTCTCTTTTAATTTGCAAGTTTCTCGAGCTTCTGATATGATCTTTGGGAGACAAACCCAGTAAAATTTGAAAAATTCGAGCTTCTGATATGATCAGTGGATGCAAACCCAGTGACTTAGAGCAAGCGAATAGGGTTTGATCATGACAAAGGGGGGCTAAGAAGCTCAATGAATTGATGATTGGATGCAGTAAAACGAGAATTGGAATCGATTACTAGGGTTTTGATGAATTGAAAACCCTAATTTTGGAGTTGCAGAAAATTAATTTGGAAGAGAAGATCCCCAATTTGTATACTTCGCGACAGCGTAAACTTTACGACCAGGTAAGTAACGGGGTTATTTTCCCCGTAAAAATAAAAATATTAAGAAACTTAGCGCGTTTAAATAGTTTGAAGTTCATAATTTTTACTTAGATTTGTAATGTGTTCTTTTTAATTTGAATTTTTTCATAAATATAGTCAAACGCTTAGGGTCGTTTTTTACAAGAATAATAATACATAAATTAGTAATGTAAAGTTTATTTTTTTATATCAATTGTTTGATTTATTGTTTTCCACAATTTTATGTTTGAGTTAAAATTTTAGAAAAAACTTCTTTTCAATTTTTCCTTATAATTATTGTGAACTTTTCTATTTTATGTAATTAGGTTAATATAGATAATTATTGAATAATATTTTTTTTGTTGTTGCTTTTAACTACCTAGGAAAAGAACAATTTTATTATATGTTTGTTATTTTCTCACTTGACTTATTTAAGGGTAAATAATTTCATCTTAATAAATTGATTATTGACAAAACACCAGTTCTCGATTTAAAAAAGATATATCATATACTTTTAAATTGAAAAAGACGGTAAATAATAGTAAAATTGAATAAATTATTTTACTTTTACACATAAAAATGGCAAGTTATAATTTTAATATGTATGCAATTTTTATAAATTGCTGAAAATATAAATAATTAGAAAAACACAAATATATCATCAAATAATACATTCAATTAAGATCGCTAACGTCATGTGGTGATATATTTGCCTTCTTCGATTAGTAAATGTTAAACAACTCACATTTTATATATTATGTTTGATTTGTATTTGATTTATTTAGCACTCTAAAAATAATATAAAAATAATAAAGTTTGTAAGCTAATTTTTTAAAATAAATAAACTAGTACAAATATAAAACATAGAATCAAGAAAATAAATAAAAGAATTTAAAGAAATTTTTTTGTCTTTACTATATATTCTCATGGTATTAAATTGTATGTATTACTAATACCACAAATGAAGCTACTAGTTGTACATCATATAATACAGGCAAAAGTATTCATTACCCCCCTGAACTTGAAGCTTTTTATACAATGTACACCTAAACTTTATTTTGTTTTAATTACCCCCCTGAACTTGCTTATTCATCCTACACGTACACCTTTTCCGTCCACCTGGCATAGAAACTGAAATCAAACTCTAGACGGCGCGTGAGACAGCAATTTTTTGCCACATCAAAAATTTACAACGGTAATATTAGTAAAAATCTATTTTTTCTTTAATATTTGGGTTATTTTAAGATTTTTTCTCTCTCTATTCTCTACCTATTTATTCTTCTTCATCCCTTCTCCCTTTTTCAAATTTCAGATTTTTCTCACTTTTTTTGTTTTAATTGTTATTGCTAAATTCATGAACAATAGCAGGAGACTTGTTTGTTTATGTGGGGCTCCTCCAATTCTGAAAATTTCATGGACAAATGACAATCCCGGACGTAGATTTTTCGGTTGTAGACACTATGGGGTATGTATTGTTACTCCTTTTTTGCTTTTTATTTGACAAGTTCGTATTATGCAATTTCATTTTTTTAACTTTGATTTTATGAATGCAGTCCTCATTTCGAAATTCTTGTAAGTTTTTCGATTGGTATGATCCTGAATTTCCGACCCAAGCGAATATTGTAATTTTGGGTTTGTTGAAGAAAACCAACAAACAAGAAGAACAGCTCAAGTGCAAATGGATATTGAAACTGATTTTGGGTATTAGTTTGATATGCAATGTGATATTGTTCTTTTATTTAGTTTGTTGTTGAATATTTTTTTAATGCAATTGTTATTAGTTTGGTTTGGTGTTCCTTGTTCAACAGAACTAGGAACTCATTTTGTGGATTAGTTTGGTTTGGTATTCTATTAATGTATGTTTTTGCTGTTTTTGCTGATCAATACAATTACATGTAATGGGTACTATGATACCATGAAATAATAACATGAAGGCAACAAACATAACATAACTAGTGCTTTCTTGATCATAAAAAAGAAGCATCATAGTGTTTCATTGTTTCAACAAACAACCACAATAACTTAAGTTAACTAGCAAAACATAAAACAATCACTACTTTAAGGTTAGTTGAATAACCACACAAGCACCAACCAACAACCACAATAACTTAAGTTAACTAGCAAAACATAAAACAGTAACTACTTTAAGTTTGTTTGAACAACCATAGATTCATCAACACATAAAACCACATAAAACACTATTTCAAGTTTGGTTGGACACCACAACCACACAACTAAGAAGTTTTCTTTGAGAGTGATTTTCCTTTGGCTTGTGACCTTGTTTGAATGCCATCAGCTTTTGATCTGGTTTGAATACGACGCACAACACTTTCGACTTGAAGTTGTCTTTGAGTCATGGCCTGTTTGCCTTTCCACTTCAGTCCCTTGGTAGGTTTAAAACCAATATCACCTGTCACATGTGCAGAACTCACCACACCAGTATTAACCCTCCTTCTGCTAGACAATCCTTGCTGCAATATCAACTACATAGTTATTTTGGGATTCACATTTAGAAGACAAATATAATTTTGACAGTTTATAAGACACTTACATTAATACACGTATATCCAGTATCAGCAACAAATACACCTTGTCCAACAACTTTAGGCCTCTTCTTGTAACCACTTCCTGCACCTCTTCTTGTACCAGTCTTACTGGTGCTTGTTCTTTCATAATGACCTCTACCCCTCTTTTTTCCAGTGGTGGACTAATATGATTGGAAAAAGAACACAACAAGACATTAAATTTAATAAGTAATCTAACATAATTTATAAAAGCAAATTAATATGAATGTACCTCTTGAGTGGGTGTTGGTGTAGACTTAGGTTTAGGATTTTTTGGACAATTTCTCTTGTTATGATTTGGTCCTTTGCAAAGTGAACATGTCATTACTGTCCCCATTCTTGGCAACTTTCCAGCTTTTCTCACTTCACCAATTTCTCTTCTTCTGTTCTTTGGTGGCCTACCAGGCATTTGTCTTGCCTCAGGTGGTTCAACCATTGGGTTTCTACTTTCAGGCCACATTTCCATGTTTGGGACTGGTTGAATGAAATGAGAATATGTCTTCATATATGTGTCTTTTCTATACCAACTAGATATTGCTTGTGATGCATCCATGTTCAAGTGGTTCATTGCTGCTATACCATGTGCACATGGGATACCTTTTAATTCCCATGATCTGCAACTACATTTTTGTTGACCCAAGTTCACAGTATGCTTGTATACCCCTTCTAACACTTCAAATCCAACATCACCATTCCATTCAATGTTGCACTGCATTGATCTTGTTACATTTGTATTGAATACCATCATTGCCATTGGAGATATTCCATCTGTCCATGTTTCAGCAAATGCTCTTGACTTACTCACTCTACTCATCACCTTAACTCTAATTTCTTTCAACATAGTTACAATGGTCGTGTTCCTAGGTCCCAAGATCCAAGAATTGAAACTCTCTGCCATGTTGTTATCTATGCTATCACACTTTGAAAATGTTTGAATAAAAGCTTTACACCATGTCTCCTTGTTGTATTTGATAAGGGATTCAACAATACCTATTCCCA
>NC_028639.1:4025166-4031838 GCF_001406875.1 Solanum pennellii | reverse complement strand
GTCCTGGTACATTTGTGCCTTGGATTGTATGTCTTGATAGTAAAGTTCTCACTCCTTCCTTCCTTGCTTGCATACAACAGCCATGGACAACCACTTTTACACTTCACTCTCACTCTAGTACTCTCATTCACATACTTATCTAACTCAACTCCTTTTTTTATAGCATATTTTGTAACTGCCTCTCTAAATTGCTTTACACACTCAAATATCAAACCACACTGCCATATTACAATATCACAAGAAGAATCATATACCACCCTATTACTCTTCTTTCTCCCCCTTAAACTCCCTCCTTCAAGTTCATCATCAGAAACAGGTTCTTCTTCATCACTTTGAAAACTATCACAGTCAGAACTGTCATAGTATGGCTCATCCTCTGTTAGCTTACCCTTGAAATTCTTTTTCCCTTTTTCAATATCCTCATACCCTTCATCAAATCCAACTTCACCTAAAAAACCTTTTGGTTTTTCCTTCTTCTTTCTCCTCCTACTTTCTCTAAGTTTTCTCACATCTTCCTTAACAATTCTCAACTCCTCATGCACATCACTACCATAGTCAATAGACTGGTCAGAACAGACAGAATCACTGTCTATGTCTTCCTCTGCATTTTCTTGGGTAATTGGCTCAACTTCTTGTTGAATAGAAGGTTCAGTTCCTTGTTGGATAGTTGGTTCAACTTCTTCTTCAGTATCAGTCCAATCTATTGAAGAATAATCATCATCACTTTCTTGTTGGCATTCTTGTTCGACCCTTGCAATCCCATCATTTTCAAGTCTTTCAGTAGCTGGAAAGGAAGAAGAGGAACCTAAACCTAGATCTGATTTTTTTGGTTGTGCAGTTAGAGATTCCCCATGTGAATTAAAAGACTCAACCACTTGACTTAAAGATTGACTAATTTGACCTTCACTGGGACCCACATCATCCAGAATAGTGTTATCACACACATAAATATCTATTGTGTCCCCATCATGCATAAATAATGCCATGCTACAAATGTCCATGTCATTTTTCAATTCCACCAAATCACCCCCTAGAGATGGAGCTGCATATGTTTTTCCTAACTTACTAATCCCAAAAGACTTAGCATAATCTGCAAGTTCAGGAATTGATAAATGATCTTCATCCACATTGTCTACATATGCAGTCCTACCCCCAACATATACTGGACCTACCTCACTCACCAACATACCCCCAAATTTGAACCTTAAATTGAGGTACTTACTAGTCATACTGTCAACCTATAACCACAATAATAATCAGTATATTGTACAATGCAAGCAACAAAATCGAAACATATATAATAAAACCAAAACATAAGCAACAATTGGTACTTAGGATAGTAGATGTATTACTCAACAACATACAATAGGCATCCCACACAATATACTTAAACAAATTATAAAGGCTGCCAATTATAAAATACCCCACCATTTAACAATACCAGAAACCCTAATACTTAGAACCTTAATTTTACCAAAAAGCCTAAATTTCATGCATGAATAAGGTAAAAAGCTTCATAATAATACATTCATTAAGTGAAAATTCTAGTTGAAAAGTATTAGACCCCTAATCGGAAACTCAATCGGAAACTATGGCGAAACGTTAAACGAAATAGGCAAAATAGGCAAAATATGTATGAAAAAGTAAAGAAAACAGACAACAATACATCAAGACTACGCGAAATCGAGTGGATAATCACTTACTTGTAGACACAATTTCAGACAAGATCCAAAGAAAAACGACCAAACACTTCACGAACTGCAACTGGCACAAATCTACCGTTACTTTGTCGAATACACTTGCCAAATCTACTCGTTACTTTGTCGATTACACTTTCGTGAGAGGTTTAGAGAAAATCAAAGAGAGATTTAGGGAAAATCAAAGAGAGGTTTAGAGAAAATCGACCAAAAACTTCACGAACTCTCTAATGGCACAAATCTACCCGTTACTTTGTCGATTACACTTTCGTCAGAGGTTTAGGGAAGATCAAAGAGAGGTTTAGGGAAGATCAAAGATAGGTTTAGGGAAGATCAAAGAGAGGTTCAGAGAAAATCGAGAAGCTTCTTTCAGAAGTTTACATTTGAAGGTCGGTATTATCTAGGTAACATAATAATTATCTAGGTGGCAAATTATTTATCTAGGTGGTAAATTATTTATCTACGTGTCATGCGCGTGTAGACACGATCATATTGAGTGGACGGAAAAGGTGTACGTGTAGGATGAATAAGCAAGTTCAGGGGGGTAATTAAAACAAAATAAAGTTTAGGTGTACATTGTATAAAAAGCTTCAAGTTCAGGGGGGTAATGAATACTTTTGCCTATAATACCATGTAGGGTGTATAACTAATCAATCGATTAGTTATACATATGCTCAAAATTTCTACCAAACATAATACTAAATAATATCATATATAATACGTGAACTATCCTAATACTTAATACTCCCTACCAAATGACTATTTATACAATTTTACAACATAAACACATCATAGTTCATACTTCATTCAGAAGGTATCAAAATATCTTTAGGTGTCAAATTAATAAATCTCACATCTCCATGTTATTTTTTTAAAAAAATATTTGTAATCATATGTTACTATAAACTCTAAAATATATATAACTTTATAAATATTTATTGATCATGCAAATTAATAACAGTAATAACCAATTGTTCTTTGATAAATCGAACATAATTCATGTTGTGCAATTTTTAAATTTGTGTATGAATTTATTTATTTTTTTGTAATATATAAATTTATGGGTCAATATTTTTTTTTTAGGAAAAAAGAAATCAATTATAAATTGACATTTCAAAATTGAAGATATTAGAATTTGAAATTAAAATTTGATTAAATGACAGAAATTCCTTTTTTAAGTTTTCTTATTATCATTATACCCTGCTAGTTTTACAAATTCCCAAAATCCTTCATTTCACACATTTGATTAATGTATCAGCGCATTATATCGCGCATCAAATTAATGTATCTCGCGCATCAGATTAGTGTATCATGTATAGAATGTAATGTATCTTACTTAACGATTAATGTATGTAGTGCATCAGATTAATGTATCAACACTTATATTATTGTATCAGTTTGAAGAATTCTTGTAATTATAAACTTATAAGGAACAAATGGTAATTGCTTTAAAAGTATGTCAATTCTGTCCTTTGCCCTTAAAATTTTATGTTAGTTTTACAAACAGACACTTGATCTAAAATTGAAGTTTAAAATCAAGTTTTCAAATACTATAGTCAAACGCTTATTAAGCTAAAAACAAAACAATATTTCAAAATAAAAGGGACAAAATCAATTTGTCCTAAGTAATGTGAAATAAATTAAACTTGTATAAGTATGATAAAATATGCTCTAGTCGTTTCTAGTTTCATTTCAATGAAATGAAGACCCTGAAATAGACTCATGAATATCATCAATATATTCAAGGGGAGTAGCAATGTTTGTCCCTAGACTATGAAAAAAAACAAATTTGTCCTTATTTTAAAGTAAAGGATAAATTTGAACATTCCACATAATTTAAGAGAAAATCATACAGAATGAAATATATATTTGCTTTTTGCTCAATTATATGAATAATTATACTTTTTTTTAGGGTAACTTTCACATATAGCAAACAAAAAATTTATATTTGTATGCTATAGCAAAGTTTTCATAATTGCGCTCCATAGCAAACATAAAATTGTATAATTCGCTATACATATACAATTGTATAATTCGCTGGCCTAAATTGTATAATTCGCTGGCCTATTTCGCTGCAATTGTATAATTCGCTATCCTATTTCACTGCAATTGTATAATGCACAATTGTATAATTCGCTGCCTATTTCGCTGCAATATTTTTATAAAATTTGCTTTGCATACAATTGAATCGAATTAAAATGTATGTATATTGCATAATTATAAATGTATAGCAAGATGATATATGTTTTTCTCTCGCTTTATACAAAAACAGAAACACAATATATACACTTTTGTTGTATAAAGCTAGAGAAAATTGTATTTTACTGCAATTGTATAATTCGCAATTGTATAATTCGTTGGCTTTTTCTCTGCAATATTTGTATAAAATTTGCATTTGTCTACAATTGAATTGAAGTAAAATATTTGTAAATTGTATAATTAAGTGTATAACACGAAGATATATGTTTTTGCATGTGTATATACAATTTCTCTCGCTTTATACAAAACAGAAACAGAATTTATACACTTCTGTGTATAAAGCGAGAGAGGCGAGCAGAGGGAGAGTGGCGAGCGAGAATGGGAGAGTGGCGAACGAGATTTTTGGGAGAGAGGCGCTTGGCAAACTTTGGCTAATGTTTGCTATGGAGCACAATTAAATCAAACCCCAGCTACTCCATTTATTTTAGGTTATTAATTTGTTATTATATACAATTTTCCCTTCTTTTTTTTTATAATTAAGCAGATTGTCGGCCCATAAATTTTCGTTACCATCCATTTAGCGCAACTTGTACAAATAAGGAAAAATGATCATTTGACCATATTATATACCGAAAAAATAGTTAAGACGCAACTTTTCTTCTCTCTTCTTCGTCTTAAAATTTTGGTATATATCGATTATGAACCGCTTCAGATGCATTATATATCAAAAGATTCTAAAAATTC
Source organism: Solanum pennellii (assembly GCF_001406875.1). Lineage (NCBI taxonomy): Eukaryota > Viridiplantae > Streptophyta > Magnoliopsida > Solanales > Solanaceae > Solanum > Solanum pennellii. The sequence continues at coordinate 4,027,198 of NC_028639.1, read as the reverse complement.
AATGAATTTTTTATATCTAATATTTGGATTTGTTTAGAAGAGATTTTGAGTTGATCGTAATTGAATAGTTAGTATATACTTCATATATAATTTAATTAAGTTATATTCAACTTTTTGAATGAATCATAATATACATTCAGTGTATAACCCGTGTATATGTAAGCTATATTCATTTTTTTAAGTGTATCATAATGTATAGTCGGTATATACTTTACTTTTACCATCTTTGTATACTTTCAAATTTTTGAATATATCATATCGCTACATCTATTTTAAGTTATTTACTTTGGTGTATACGTTTGAAACTATCCAAAAAAAAAACATCAATTGAATTGGTTGCAAAAATAACAATTTCACCACACTTTTAAAGGGTTATTTGATTGTTATGTTGAGTATGCAATGACAAATAATTAATATCGGGGAAAGTTATTCCTATTAGATAATGAAATAATAATATCAAATTAGTCATCTTAAGATAAAATAATGAAAATAACAAAAAATCATCTCAGGTCCTTCAACCCTGTTTTCTATTGAATCGAGTTTTTAGAATGCATTTTATTTTTTAATATAATAAACCAAATAACTAAAATAATACTATAATTAACTAATTTGAAATAATTAATCTCAATATAACTAGTTTCAACATAACTAATTTTAATATAATTTGTCTTCAAACCAGACAACTTACTATTAGATTTATCTTGATAGTTTGAATACAATAAGCATCTTACTTAGTGTTTGAACTTAAATTTTCAACCAAAAAAAAAACATAAAGTGAAGTTAGAATTGAATTTGAAGACATGTTTGGACTTCCTCATAATATTTCAATATATATATATATAAGTTTTAAAAACTACAAAAAAAATATTCAATCGTATCAAGGTCAAAACATTAGTTGTAATAATTGAATGACACAAAAAAAAAATAGGAAAGTTTCAATCAAATATAAAAGTTTGGGGCAAATTTTAAATTTTAAATAATTCAATAGTCATTTTTAAGTCGAAAAGAGGTTGAAGCTATTTTCGAGATTGAATATTTAATTTCAAAAATTAAATAAATTCTATGGTTAAGTAGATATTTAGACTTCTTAAGTTTTGATATTTTTTCTTTTAATAATCTATGATTAAATGAGATCTTAATCTAGCTATAATATTCATTATTTAAAGAGGAACCCTTCATATAAAAGAAAACATGACATATATACATAAGCTTTAAAAACTATCAGAAATATTCGGGAAAATGCACAAGTATCTCCTTAACGTATGCCCAAAATCTCAGAGACACACTTATACTATACTAAGGTCCTATTTACCCCTTTGACTTATTTTATAAGTAATTTTCTACTCCTTTTCGGCTTATGTGGCACTAGCTTGAAAAAAAAGGCAATCAACATTGGGCCCACAAGATAGTATCACGTAGGCCGAAAAGGGGTAAAAAATTATTAATAAATAAGTTCAGGGGGTAATAGGACCTTAGTATAGTATAAATGTGTCTCTGAGATTTCGGACATAGGTTGAGGGGGCACTTGTGCATTATCCCAAAATATTCAATCGTATCAAGATCAAAACATTAATTGCAACAACTGAATGATGCAAAAAAATAATAATAATAAAAAATATATATATATATAGAAGACTAATGTGATCAATGGTTTTTTTTTATAAATATAAAAGTTTGGAGTATGGTTTGAAATTTAAACTAGTAGAATAGTTATATTCATTTGTAAAAGATAGGGAAATTTTCAATTAAATAATAAAAGTTTGGGGTAAAATTTTAAATTAAAAAAAATTCATTTGTCAGTTTTAAGCCGAAAAGAGATTTGAAGTTATTTTTGAGATTTGAATATTTTATTTTAAAAATTAAATAAATCCTATGATCAGATACACATCTAAACTTCTTAATTTTTGATTTTTTTTCTTTTAATGATCTATGATAAAACGAGACCTTAATCAGCTACAATATTTATTATTCAAAAAGGGACCCTTCATATAAAAGGAAACATTACATATATATATATATATATATATATATA